>NC_091283.1:805732875-805811082 GCF_032444005.1 Ranitomeya imitator
TGCTGCCATATGGTGCCTTCAAATGGTCCTGTATTCTGGGGGGAATAGTCCGCACCTGATGAACCACATAATACATGCACATGAATTGACGACAAAAATATTCTATATTCTTCTGTATGTATTGTTACTTTCCCCATTGGAATTTACATACATTAATACATCAGGAGAAATAGCAGTCGTCTGGTTAAAGGGAACCTGTCATCAGGTTTTCCCCATATAAAGAAGGGCCAACACCTTTAAGCTTTCTTTTGCGGCATGCTAGAATGCCGTATGTCTGTCCCCAAACTCTTATGCAGGCACTAGTCCGGTTCGATGGGCGTCTCTGTTTCGGCACCTCCTCTCTTCTTTGTGAGCCTCATCCTTCCTCTCTGCTTCTTGTGAATGATGTTTCCTCAGTGTCCAAGTGCAAGGCATTGTTAGTGGACGTAAACATGGATACCTAAGCTACCGCAATGCCCTACACATGGGGTAAGTGATATAGCTAATCAGAAGAACTATACTACATTTTTAATTGAAGTAAGTATTTTCTAATATTATTATTAATTTTACACCTACTACATATTGGGATATGATCTTATAGATAGGAATGCCCCTTTAAAGATGCTAGTCGTACTTTAGATGGGGGAAACCGCAACAGGTTCTCTTTAAGGCGAACAGTAGGAAAACTGCAGAGCAAAATATTGCAAAGGATTGCAGTGGCACGTAAAAGTTTGGGTCAAAATTATTGTTATTGGGAACAGTTAACCAAGTTGAAGATGAAACGATCTCTAAAAGGGCTAAAAATTACAAAAAGGAAAATGGGACCCTGCAAAAGTTTGGGTACCCTGCATGGTTAGTACCTAGTAACACCCCCGTTTCCAAGTATCACAGCTTGTAAATGCTTTTTGTAGCCAGATAAGAGTCTTTCAAATCTTGTTTGAAGGATTTTCATCCATTCTTCCTTGGAAAACTCTTCCAGTTCTGTGAGATTGCTGGGTCGTCTTCAATGCTCTGCTATTTTGAGGTCTAGCCACAGATTTTCAATGATGTTGAGATCAGGGAACGGTGAGGGCCATTGTAAAACCATCTGCTTGCACCTTTTGAGGTCATCTATTGTGAATTTTGACATGTGTTTAGGAGCATTATCCATTTGTAGACGCCATCCTCTTTTCAACTTTGGCTTTTATACAGATGGTGTTATGTTTGCATCAAGAATTTGTTGAAATTTCATTGACTCTATTCTTCCCTCTAACAGTGATATATTCCCAGTGCCATCGGCTGCAACACAACCCGAAAGAATTATTGAACCACCTCCATGATTAATGGATGCCGAGATGTTCTTTTCCTGAGGTTTTCTTCTGATGACTCTTCCATGAAGGCCATGTTTGTACAGGTATCTCTGAACAGTAGAACAATGTACCACAACTCCAGAGTCTGCTTAATCTTTCTAAAGGTGTTTTGCAGTCAAGCGGGCGTTCTGATTTGCCTCTCTAGCAATCCTACGAACAGCTCTTACTGAAACTTTGCTTGGTCTTCCAGACTTTATCTTGACCCCCACTATTCCTAACAGACTGATTAAGTTCTGAAACCTTTGCCAAAGTTATTCGAGCACACAAATCTCCAAGAGTGCCCAAAATTTTGCATCGGTCCATTTTCCTTTTTTGTAATTTTTAAAAAGTAAAAGATTAAAAAAAAGAATAATATATATATATATATATTTTAAGCTGCTATCTGTTTATAATAACAATAATTTTGACCAGGGGTGCCAAACTTTTACATGCCACTGTATCTGCAAATAATAAAGAAAAAGCATGTAAAATTTCATGGAAGTTTTCTATACGATATTGTTGCAATTGCACAGATCCATTGTATTTGTACCTAGTAGGATTAGGTAGGAAGCTACTCTGTCAGCAATCTCCATAAGGCATAAAGTGTGTTACCAGTTTCTTATGCATAATGCATCGCTTGTCACACACATCATCCCAACGAGCTGACAGCGGGATCTGACCTTGTTTCTTACACTTGTAACATAAGACTTTACAATACATAATAGTTTAAGTCCTGGAAATGAAGTGATTGGGTCACAGGAAGCTCCATGTTTAAACATTGATGAATTCGTCCTGAGGTCCAGAGAGGGGAATTGGGATCGGTTCATGTTGTTGCGCTAAATGCTTACATTAGCTGCCTCTTTAATGCAGATAGCCCCTGCAAGCCTGGGGCATGGGAACTGTTTAGAGAATGTCTAAATTGACAGACGCTGTATAAGCAGCTGCTGGATTATATGCTAACCGCTGAGAAAATCTGATTCAGAGGATTGCCGAAGAAAATAACCTGGGTGGAAGAATCCAGGACGCATGGCCTCAGCTATTTAGTATATTCCTATTTTTTTTTATTTAGCATAATCCATATTTATCAGTCACATTTCAAGAACTCTTCAAAGGATAATCACAGAATCTTCACATTTTGAGTTACAACAGATTTATTTCCCTATTCAAGTCTAAATCTAAATTCATTATTTTTGGTGGCTCCTAATTACCAATTTATTGTCAGAGGTCAGATAAGGATTAAACAGAGGTCACAAGACTGACAGCAGAGTGGAGTTGTATGTCTGTTTCCAAGGGCAATCAACAGAATCTTGAAAGCAATGTATAGCAATGAAAAACGTCATGAATTAACCAAAAATTGGTTACAAAAACTATCGCATACTCATAAAGTTACTGAGGATGAGTGAATCGATTCTAAATGAATATGTTTTCGAATTTATCAAAATTCACTAATTGTAGTGATTCCAAATGTTTAGGAATTCATATTCACCCCAGTCCCTCACCTGGGGCGACGCACGTCATGGAGTCAAAACGCATTCCCATTGATACCAAGTGAACAGATAACATGCTACGGCTGGAATACACTTTTAAGCTTTTTTTTTAAACTCATTATGTTACCATGAAACATATTTCCCCAACAGACATTGGGGCTGGACAATGCTCCTTTTATGAATGCCAAAGAGTTATGAGAAAATCTGCTGAAATTCGATTTGGCAGATCCCATCAAATTTGACCAGGAAATTTGTTTCACATTGAATTTGTTTCCTACAAATCAAATCTGCGTTATTGTCCTCTGAAGTCCATCCAAACCCCAGAGCATGATAAATGAAGTCTACAAAATATTATACGTACCTCGCCTGGCCTCATCTGTCTAGCTACACAGACCTTCTCCTCACCAGTCCAAACTTCAGAAGGCTTTTCCCACCACGTTTGGCATCTTTGCCATACTAATTAGGCCTCCAAACAGCATGATGTCATGATGTTTTGAGGTCAAGTCAGTGCGCAGGGGCCACAAATGTCGGGATATAGTGGGAGAAGATCACTGGTCACCATTTAGCTGGAGTCATGTGAAGGGAATGACGTAAAATTCTGATTTGCCTTATCAATGAATCTGGGGAAATTCTAAATGAATTTGATTAGAATGGATTTGCTCATCTCTAGAGCCAACTCCATTATTTAGCACTAACTGTTCCTCTGCATGAGATCTAATGTATAAGAGATGCAATTTATCAAGTAAAGGATGGATTCACACAACCGATTTCTCTATATTAGTGACATTCTCATAAGTGGAGAGAAAAAAATATTCTCCAAATCCTTTCTGAAAATCTTATCTCACTCGGATGTCGTAATTTTTTTCACAAACCCATAGACTTGCATTGCCGATTTTGATCCAACCCTTTAGATCAAATTCAGACATGTCTCATATTTTTTCTGCTGACTGAAAAAAAATTGGACATATGCACAGCCCCATAGAATATCATAGGTTTGATTGCAATTTGTGAAAACCACAGATAGCACTTGTACGAGAAAATCGGTTTTGGGCACGAATCCTAATAGTCAGAAACAGCCCTACTGCTTTTATAGTGTACCAAATAATGATCAAATACCTCAAGATCATAATAATACAGAAAATACAGCGCTGGCCAGATTTGCTCTATCCCAGTACAACGTGGCTCGTGATGCCACCATAGGGCTTCCATCTGCCATATCTGATTGGCTATAAAAATGGATTTTGGGATAGTGATGGGAATTTACAGCATTTGGGAGTCATGAACATGCTATATAATAAGTGATGCACATTATCAATTACTAAATATATTGTTACTATTTGCAAGGAGTTTGTATGTCCTCCCCCTGTTTGCGTGGGTTTCCTCCGGGGTCCCTGGTTTCCTCCCACAGTCCAAAGACATACTGATAAGGAATCTAGATTGTGAGCCCCAATAATGTGCCGATAATGTCTGTAAAGTGCCTTTGAATTAACGTCTCTATATAAGTGAGTAAAATACATAAATAAATATTGTAGGATCAGACTTACCAAAAAGCTGTAGCCATTTAATCCCAATTTCTCCAGCACAACTGTACATTCCTGTAGTCCACACTGAAATATAGCCACACATAACGATCATCAGTAAACCAATATTACATCTCAGAATCCATGAATAATTATTTATATTAAAAAATCTGAGGTTTTTTTTTGCAATATATAGATGAAACAATGATTCTTCCATTACTGGTTAAGATAAGTTCAACTTTCTACCGAAGGAAATGTAACTATTCTAACCATTGATTGATGCTTAGTGATTAGTGATGATGAGCAAACCTAGTAGGATAAGGTGCTATCGGAGCATGTTCAGGTGCTAACCGAGTGTTTTCAGCGTGCTCAAATAATATGCTCTAGTCCCCGCGGTTGCATGTCTCGCGGCTGTTCGACAGCCACAACACATGCAGGGATTGCCTGTTTGTTAGAAAATCCCAACATACAGTATGTTGCGGCTGTCAATGATATATAGAAGACATGGAGACGGAGTGATCCGATACACAGAGATGGAAAGAAATTGATCTGATGCATAGGAGAGGCGAACAAGGAGTGATCTGATACATAAGAAAAATGGAGAAGTAGCGATCTGATGCATAGAGGAAATTTATAATCAGCTACATAGGGAAAGTGTGATCTGATACATAGGAAATATGGCATAATAGGGATTTGATACATAGGAAATATGAAAAAGTGATAAAAAAAAGAAGATAGATTAAGAGTGATCTGATAAGTTAGAGAGATAAAGAAAGATTGGTCTCATACGGAGGAGAGATGGAGAATGTCATCTGAAAATTAGAGAGGAGAAGAGTGATTTAACCCATTACTTGCCAAACTAGCAATTTTCATTTTTTTTTTTAATGACAGATTTTTAATGATTTGGGTCCAAATGAATCAGAAACATAATTTGCAAAAATTTTTTCACGTATGGATTTTTCAGAAAAAAGGGCGTCCCAATATTCAATTAAAAATGACAATGACATGATATCTTTTCCTATTTTGAAAACATTCATTTTACAAACACAACACAAAAAAATTGGACCTAATTATAAAAATTATAAAATCTTAGTTGCTAGAAGCTATAGATAAGGCTTCCCGAAAAAAGGACATTGGTAGATAATGGGTTAATAGATAGTATATGAGAGATGTGGCAGATAGAGGAGAAGAAGAGAGCGGCTCATGTAATATTTGGATGGAGAGTTCATCAATATAAGAGCTGCTCTGGTTTTGGACCTCCTCTGTGAAATTCTTCCTTCGGCCGGTGTCCCACTTGCAACTGCAATGCGAGAAACTCGCGCCTCAATACCCGGCACTGCCGCCGGCACTCGGGACCGGAGTGTGCGGCTGCATGTATTTCTATGCAGCTAAATGCTCCGGTCCAAGCCGCTAGCGGCAGTGCTGGGTTCTGAGGCGCGAGTTTCTCGCATCGCCGTTGCAAGTGGGACACCGGCCTTCCAATGATTCCTGCAACAATCTTTGCATTGTTCTTATTTTTATTCACATATACAAAGATGATATTTCCACTTCAATGTCCTATTTCTCGAATAATATTTGTTTATGCAAAAGGACTATAAAAAATTGAAAATAATAATAAAAAAAGATAGAAAGCTGATTATGTAGCTGCTGGTCAGTTGCTCCCTATTCCAGTGGTGGAGTCTTGGATTATTAAATGGGTTGTACGGGTAACTAATATTGATAACCTCTCCTTGGAATAGGTTGTCAATGTCAGCTTATGGGGGTCTGAAATCTAGCAACCCCACTGATCAGCATCCATTAGCTTCAACTGTGGCCAGATAAAAACAGCGGAACCTCGTTCAATGCCTAGAAGTACGTAGCTGCTGGACACTCCGATCAGCCCCCATTCTTCCGGGTGTTGGATCGCCACCACTGCAATATTGATATGTGACGTCGTCTAAGGACAGGTCAACAATATTAGAATCCAGAACAACATTTAAAATAATTGCTTGCAGCTATGCCAAGCAAAAAACAGACACCATGACGGAACCAAACAGATACCCATGGGATCCATATGCTTTTCACAGGAGCCATGGCACAGATATGAGCAGAGACTAATCCGGTGGTCAATGGGTCGTACTTTCATCAGTTTGTGGCTTTCCATTTCCAGTCTTCACCTAAGGAGAAGTGACTCAGTGCACATTTGTTGCAATTCTCAGGATTCCCTGTCTATGCTCAGGTTATATCCGTGACTAAATGAAAGAAGCTCCAGTTCTCTATTTGACTTCTCTTAGTTGTGTGAAGTTTTATTTCATTGTGGTTTTTAGTTGTGAAAGGTTCATGCCATTGGCATTTGGCATAATTGATGAAACGTTTGGGACATAGAGTAACAAAGATTCACATACCGTATTTTTCCAAGATATCAATTGTATGTAGAGTCCAATAATACTGTATGCCTCGTTCATTTGGTGTTATTACAGGTGTTGTTTCCATGGGATGGATCTGTATTATGGCTCTCATTGATAGGGAAAATGTTTTTTTTTTAAATCAAGAATTAAATTAAAATCTATTAAAATTCAGTATGCTCCATTTTATACCATATTACATTAAACGTTATTTCTAACTCCGGTTTCACACATCCGATATTGATGATCCCAGCAGAGTACGATGTGTAGACAGGCTGCGGGTCTCATCATGACCCGAACCAAATAGCCATAGGAAACTTTCTAGGAAAGTTGCAGTCAGGTTGTAAATCCGGCATAGGAGAGAATACCATGACTTATAGAGGCACCATATTATGGCACATGGAGTAACTATGCACCCATGGAGTATCACACATGTCATCTATTTGTTTGATACGAATACATGTTACATTTTTGGAAGAAAAGCCCAAGTGTCCTAACTGGAGGAGACAAAGATAGAGACTCCCTGTTTAGTAGCTGCATATGCGTGCCTTGTTTTTCAATAACTCTGTATGGTGCACGCACCTTGAAGAGGACCTGTCACCTGTAAATGTCTGCCAATTTTTTCTGGCTTTAATGAGGGATTTAACTTCTCAGCCTTCCTTGAGGATTAGTGATAGAATTTCTTGTTCTGGGGATTCTGCTCCTGGTGAGCACGTGTGTTGGCCTTTCTTAATAACCCCATCATGTAATGTAAATGGTAAATAATACTGATAACTTTGTAATTGAATATAATCTGTAAATAATAACTTTTATTAATGAAATGTTCTAATTGGTTTCCTGCCATGAGAAGGAACTATTGGGAAGTTTTGTGTTTTCGATTTCGGTTTGGATAATAATCGTACCTTGGTGAGATATGTATTACTATTCCACTTCCTTCTACATACTGTATAATGGGGGGAGCAGTCATTTCAGTTGTTGCCTCTTTTGAATGAGAGAAGATATGCACTTTATTGATACATTTTGTCTATCTCACCTAAAGGGAATCTGTCACTTACTTTTTGGTATATAAGCTGCGGCCACCGCCATTAGGGGCTTATCTACAGCATTCTGTAATGCTGTAGATAAGCCCCCGATGTATCCTGAAAGATAAGTAAAACAAGTTAGATTATGCTCACTCAGGGGTGGTCCCAGTACGGTCCAGTGCGATGGGCGTCGCGGTCCGGGTCCGGTGCCTCCTATCTTCATTCAATGACCTCCTCTTCCTTGCTTCCTGTTGCGGCTCCTGTGCAGGCCTACTTTATCTGCCCTGTTGTGGGCAGAGCAAAGTGCTGCAGTGCGCAGGCACTGGGACTCTCTCCTTTCCCAGCGCCTGCACACTGCAGTACTTTGCTCTGCCCTCAAGAGGGCAGATAAAGTATGACTGCGCAGGAGCCGCGACAGGAAGCAAGGAAGAGGACGTCATCACATGAAGATGGGAGACGCTGGACCCAGACCACTACACCCATCGGACCGGACCGCACGGGACCTCCCCTGGGTGAGTATAATCTAACTTGTTTTCTTATCTTTCAGGTTACATCGGGGGCTTAGCTACATCATTACATAATGCTGTAGACAAGCCCCTAAGGGGGGTGGCCGCAGCTTATAGGCCAAAAATGGGGTGACAGATTCCCTTTAAATACCTCAGTAACTAATATAAGGGTCATATACTGTAGATAGGAATCCTATACAGTGGGGAAAAAAAGTATTTAGTCACCAACCAATTTTGCAAGTTCTCCCACTTAAAAAGATGAGAGTGGCCTGTAATTGACATCATAGGTAGACCACAATTATGAGGGTCAAAATGAGAAAACAAATCCAGAAAATCACCTTGCCTGATTTGGCAAGATTTATTTTGTAAATTATGGTGGAAATAAGTATTTGGTCACCTAAAAACAATGCAAGATTCCTGGCTCTCACAGACCTGTAACCTCTTATTTAAGAGGCTCCTGTGTCCTCCACTTATTACCTGTAGTAATGGCCCCTGTTTGAACTTGTTATCGGTATAAAAGACAACTATCCACAACCTCAAACAGCCAGACTCCAAACTCCACTATGGTGAAGACTAAAGAGCTGTCTAAGGACACCTGAAAAAAAATTGTAGCCCTGCACCAGGCTGGGAAGACTGAATCTGCAATAGGCAAGCAGTTAGTATGATGAAATTAACTGTGGGAGCAATAATAAGAAAATGGAAGACATACAAGACCACTGATAATCTTCCTCGATCTGGGGCTCCACGCAAGATCTCACCCCATGGGGTCATAGAGCTGGGACCACCATAACAAAGGCTACCATCAGTAACACACTACGCCGCCAGGGACTCAGATCCTGCAGTGCCAGATGTGTCCCCCTGCTTAAGCCAGTACATGTCTGGGTCCGTCTGAAGTTTGCTAGAGAGCATTTGGATTCACCAGAAGAGTATTGGGAGAATGTCATTTGGTGTGGTGAAACCAAAGTAGAACTGTTTGGTAGAAACAAAACTTGTCGTGTTTGGAGGAGACAGAATGCTGAGTTGCATCCAAAGAACTCTATACCTACTGTGAAGCATGGGAGTGGAAACATCATGCTTTGGGGCTGTTTATTTCCAAAGGGACCAGGACGACTGATCCATGTACGTGAAAGATTGAATGGGGCCATATATTTTGAAATTTTGAGTGAAAACCTCCATTAGCAAGGGCATTGAAGATGAAATGTGGATGGGTCTTTCAGCATGATAATGATCCCAAGCACACCGCCAGGGCCACAAAGTAGTGGCTTCGTAAGAAGGTCCTGGAGTGGCCTAGCCAGTCTCCAGATCTCAACCCCATAGAAAACTTTGGAGAGAGTTGAAAGTCCGTGTTGCCCAGCCCAGCGACAGGCCCAAAACATCACTGCTCTAGAGGGGATCTGCATGGAGGAATGGGGCAACATACCACCAAGAGTGTGTGCAAACCTTGTGAAGACTTACAGAAAACGTTTGACCTCTGTTGTTGCCAACAAAGGATATATAACAAAATATTGAGATGAACTTTTGTTAATGACCAAATACTTATTTTCCACCATAATTTGCAAAATAAATCTTGCCAAATCAGACAAGGTGATTTTCTGGATTTGTTTTCTCATTTTGACTCTCATAGTTTTGGTCTACCTATGATGTCAATTACAGGTCTCTCATCTTTTTAAGTGGGAGAAGTTGCACAATTGGTCGCTGACTAAATACTTTTTTTCCCACTGTATATATATTTGGGTACCTTATTAATCAATGCAAGTGTCATATGAATGGGAGTCCTATATCTATGCACTGTTTTGGGCAAGGGAGTGCTGTATATATTGTACTAATGATTTACATTAAACACAAATCTCAAGGCAAGGTATACGTACAGAGTGAATCAATCAAAGAAGTATATTAAAGAAGACAAAATTTCTCAGTCATAGCTACTGCGTATACCAACATGGACAGAATGACGGACAACTCAGCAATTTATAAGCAAAGAAGAAGAACAAGAGAAACCGAATTCATGCACAAATGAAATAATGATATATTTATTAAGGATAGGGTACACCATCTGGTGGGGGGGGGGGAATACCAAAAAGAGGGGCACTACACCAAGAGACGGAAACGTATTCTTACAATATGCTGAGGTGACTCATGATAATAAATAGGTCAAAGATAAAAATAAATAAATAAGTACATACATGACACCAATAGTAAAAAATAATAGATATCCACAGGAATAATGCAGCATATGTGTGCTTTTTGGTACACCATAAAGGTAAGGTGCAAGTGCAGAGTTACTAGAGCTTAGGTTAGCAATAACTAGTCAATACTCTGAGGATAAAGTGCGTACAATGATTGCTGCTAATACATCATAATATGATTAAGGCCACATACAAAATTACCTGTGGGTGACGTGAAGACCGTCTCCCTGGATGCGGGGTCTGGCGCCAGACCCCGCATGCAGGGAGACGGTCTTCACATCACCCACAGGTAATTTTGTATGTGGCCTGTTGTGTGCTGCATTATTCCTGTGGATATCTATTATTTTTTACTATTGGTGTCGTGTATGTACTTATTTGTTTATTTATTTATATCTTTGACCTATTTATTATCATGAGTCACCTCAGTATATTGTAAGAATACGTTTCCGTCACCTGGTGTAGTGCCCCTCTTTTAGGTATTTCCCCCCCACCAGATGGTGTACCCTATCCTTAATAAATATATCATTATTTAATTTGGGCACGAATTCGGTTTCTTTTGTTCTTCTTCTTTGCTTAATGATTTACATTGCCTGCGGGATAATTATTCAATCACATTGTGGACTTACGCAGACGCGCTCTGTTAGTCTGACATCTGTGGTATATCCCCAAAGTCACAAACGCATCTCCGCAGCCGCGGGTACGTCAGCAAGTACACCCGGAAGGAATGTCCCTCCAGCGTGACTGGAGGCAGGATATACCCGGAAGTACTAGAGGTGGTTGGTAAGATGCATATTTGAGTGCCGTTGGGATCTCCTGATTGGTGGTAAGTACCGCAACGGAAGTAGATACATATATGTGCGAGAGTCATTTTACTCTTATAAAGTGCAATTAGATCAATCTTCATTATGGTGAGTATTCATCGCGCTAAATACTATATATATAAAGACTAGCCAAAAGAATATACAGCAGTGTTTTGGAATTGCTATATTATGTTTGACCATTGGTTATAATGTTATATGAGCCATGATTGGCCTGTTTTTGGAATTACATGATTGGTTGACCTTTCTGTGACATCTGACCCTAAGTTTAAAAAGGTCCAGCAACCTCTGTTTGGCTCATTACAGCCTCAACCCCCTGATGACGCCAGTTTATCTGGTGAAACATGTTGGGGTGGGGTCAGTAGCAATTTTTAATAGCACTAGTCAGTGAATCAATGGTGTGGAATTGTAATAGGATATAGGTTGCGGCCGCACTTTGTTCCATACCCCTGAATGAAATATAGTGATTAGGACTGTGCGCATCTTAAAAGACGCGAGTCTAATAAATAGTACCCTAGCGTCTATTAAGATATGCTGACCAGTGCATTTTTTAAATATTTTTCCTCGTTAATTTGCTAGTAGTGGGCAACCCCTTTAGCTTTAGGCCTTTTAGCGATCATTTCATCTTCAACTCGCTTAACTGTTCACAATAACAGTAATTTTGACCAGGGGTGCCCAAACTCAATCTGCAACTATATGTAGATGGAAAAATAAAAGTTTTAGCTCTCGAAAGAAGAGAAGGGAGAAATTAAAACACACAAATGAAAATCCTATACATTCTTAAGCAGATAAAGGGGTTGTCTTGTACTTTTAAATTGATGGCCTATCCTTAGGAGAGATCATTAATACTAGATTGGTGGAGGTGCGAAACCCATCATCCCCACGGATCAGCTCTCCTCAGTGCCAGCAGGACGTGATTAGCTGCAGAGCGGAACAGCATAACTCCATCAACTGCATCGTAGCGGTGGCGGGGTACCGCACATCTGCTCCTGTTCCCATGAAAAGTGGCTGATGTGCAGTACCTCGCTGCAGCCAAGATACAGTCGACACAATTGGGCTGTTCCCATCATTCCCTGATCACATCCGGCCGCCATCGGGACCACCTGTTCATAACGGGTACCCGGTGTCGGTCCCCCACTAATCTCCTATTGATGACCTATCCTAAAGACAGGCAATCAGCTTTAAGGTACCGGACAACCAAATAACATCCCTTTATAAGACTAGAAACAACTGTTAAATAAAATTGAATAAAGTTTTAGTAAAAAAAAAAAACATTCTTTAAGACATTTTTTTTTTAATAAAAATGATTTACTTGTTAAAACAGTTAAAAATACACTTTTGTTATCACAACAATAAATATCCATAGAATAAAAATGTAACACATTTAAAAAAATGGTAAAAGAAAACCAAAAAAAACCCAAATGTGATAAAAGCTGAATTTAATTTTTAAGTACCCCAAAATGGTGCCAACTGTGGCACCTCACAAATGGTTCCCTACAGCCGTGCCCCCGTCTACCGGTTGTGAATACAACTAAATTTCAATTTCATGCATAGGAGGAAGGAGAACCCTAGTGCAGGGGAGTAGTCACAAATGTTTAAGTCATCAATGAGGATCACAAAACTTGGTCCCCCAAAGAATTACTTACCTGCCTGAAAAGATCTGCGACTTGTGAAGTTGTCCAATGTTCAAAATGTTCTCGGAGCGGGAGTTTAAAAGCCATGGTCTAATCTGGAGATTTGAAGGGTCGCTATTAAATACAGTAGTATGTGCTCAGGTCCTCTTAGAGATTTACTAATTCTCAAAGAGGAAGTGTCCTTAGCTGCCGAGCTGTGTGAAACAAGACTTAACCCCCACGCTGCCAAAATGCTAAACCCATTCTGAAAGATTAGTCAAAATCACATTAAAAAGGAAGACTAGGTTGCACAATATTTAGGTTTTCAGTTTAAACAACAAATTTTACAATATTACTTCAAGGATAATCATTTAGAGGGGTTATCCCTTTTCAGTATGTAATCATAAAATACCCTAAAAGTAGAATTTTATTAAATATGAATCTAAAATGCCAACAACCAATGGCACACTAAAAAAACAACAACAACACACCGTGAAAAAACTATAGTGGGGGGACGAGAGAAAAATCCCTAGTACATGTCTATGCTGTACAGCTGCCTATCTGCGGGGGTAGGCACCCTAGGGGAAACGTTGTGGCGCCCCTGCTCCGCGATGGCTGGCCCTGGGGTCCCTAGATCGACCCTGATTGACCCACTGGGTCCCACTGCCCAGACAAAGTAGCACTAAAGGTACCCCTATGAGCTATACAGAGACCAATCCTGTATCTAGGGAGACCTACACCCCACACTGTGCATATTAAAAAACAACAGGAGAACATGTGAACTTAGGCGTATCGGTGGCAGAGTTTGCAAAAATGGGTCTGATAATGAGTATACTTAGGCAAGAAATGCCCACATATGGATACTCATAGTATCTTTGGTCCCAACTCTAAAATAGAGACCGACTGTTGTGCATATGGTAATAAAGTCTTGTGTTCTAGAGTCCCTTGATGAATTATTAACTCTTAGGCACCATTATTTAGCACAGATGGCTATAATATTATTGGCTGCCGCTCCGGTGTCTTGCACATATTAGTGTTAGCCAAATTAAGACAGGGCCCCCGTATTCTCATGCTGGTGTGATGGGGCCTTATTATACTATCCTACATCTGTCTCACTGGTTTTAAGAGAATGTAATACTCTCTAAAGGAGACGTTAGACCAAGTGCACCATTTTTTATATATACAGTATATGTTATGGGGGTGGGGGGAGCCTACCCCCGAAGATAGGCAGCTGTACAGCATCAATCAGGGTCGATCTAGGGACCCCAGGGCCAGCCATCGCGGAGCGGGGGCGCCACAACGTTTCCCCTAGGGTGCCTACCCCCGCAGATAGGCAGCTGTACAGCATCAATCAGGGTTGATCTAGGGCCCCCTTGGCCAGCCATCGCGGAGCGGGGGCACCACAACGTTTCCCCTAGGGTGCCTACCCTCGCAGATAGGCAGCTGTACAGCAGCATAGACATGTACTAGGGATTTTTCTCTCATCCCCCCACTATAGTTTTTTCACGGTGTGTTGTTGTTGTTTTTTTGGTGTGCCATTGGTTGTTGGCATTTTAGATTCATATTTAATAAAATTCTACTTTTAGGGTATTTTATGATTACATATGCAAAATTACTACCCCACTGTATTTATTCCTAATTAAACGGGTTATCCATTTTCAGAAAGATCAGACTGATTAAAAAATAAAAATTATACTCAATCTTAAGGCTCATTCACATGTCCGAATTTCACGCATGTGTTTTTCACGGATAGTTCTCGTACCTGTGTTAGTCTAACTGGCCATTTATAAATCATTGGTTTTTCATGGACCAAGAGGTCTGCGGAAAATCATGGAGAATGTCCGATTTTGATCCAAGGGTCAGATCAACATTGGCAATCTAAGTCAATGGCTCCGTAAGAAATTGGTCCGCACTCGGCATGATTTTCATAGACTCAGTATGGAGAAGATAGAGAAACTTATTTTTTTTTTATATTTCTCCATATACCAGAAAAACAGATGACCCTCGGACCACACTCTGATCAAAATAACCTGTCCATTTTTCTAATACTAAATGAGGTCTCACCTATCCCAGCCTATCCCGTTCCAATAATTACCGGGTTCCTACTGATTTTTACTTCCTAGTCCCATCTCGGTGCATCAGAAAGGATAGGAAATGTCCAATCACTGGCAGCAGCGGAGCCAGATAGCGCCATTAATTGGCCTTGAGTCATTTTATAGCTACTTCCCTACCGATATGTTTATGTGAATAAAGCGTCAGTAGTGAACAGTGGTAGATGTGCCCAAAGGGAAAAATAATTATTACGTGTTTTCTCATCTGTCAGAACTTAATTGCACAATGATGTCCGTTTTTGTGAATAATAACACTATTTGACACTATTTTAACCCCTTCACGCCGCAGCCCTTTTTCGGTTTTGCGTTTTCATTTTTTGCTCCCCTTCTTCCCAGAGCCATAACTTTTTTATTATTCTGCCAATATGGCCATGTGAGGGCTTATTTTTTGTGGGAGGAGTTGTACTTCTGAACATAACCATTGATTTTACCATATTGTGTACTGTAAAACGGGAAAAAAAATTCAAAGTGCATTGAAATTGCAAAAAAGTGCAATTCCACGCTGTTTTTTAAATTTGTTTTCCTCATGTTCACCAAATGCTAAACTGACCTGCCATTATAAGTCTCCAGGTTATTGTGTGTTCATAGACACCAAACATGTCTTTTTAAGTGGTGAAAAAAATTACAAACATTGTTAGAAAAAAATATTGTGTCATTATTTACGTGCCAAGATGACATTTTTATTGATATCATTTTGGTGCAGATAAGATCTTTTGATCGCCCGTTATTGCATTTTAATGCAATATTGTGGACACCAAAAAAGTCATTCTGTCATTTTAACTTTTTTTTCACTATGCTGTTTACCAATCGGATTAATTATTTTTATATCTTGTTAATTTGGGCGATTCTGAATGCTGCAATACCAAATATGTGTATTTTTAAAAAATTTTGGAGTTGTTTTTTTTAAATTTTGTATGATTTAAACCTTTACAATTTTTTTAAAATTATTTTTAAAAACTTTTTTTTAACTTTCCACTTGCTTCAATAGTCACCATGGGAGACTAGAAACTGCAGTTTTCCGATCGTCTCTGCTACACACAGGTGAGGAACAGATCGACTGTGTGTAGCAGAAAGGCTCACCTGATATGAGCGCCGACTGCTGGGAGGTGCTGATAGCAATCTGGCAATGACAACCACAGGGGTCTGCTGGAGACCCTGAGTTGTCATGCCAACCCATCGGCGACCCACGGTCATGTGACACGGGCGCCGATGAGCGGGATAAGTGTTGCACTTCTGGCATGATCACATTATATGCCGCTGTCAGAGATTGACAGCAGCATTTAACAGTTTAACAGCCGCAGGTGGATCGTGATTCCACCCACGGCTGTTAGAGGCACATGTCAGCTGTCCAAAACAGCTGACATGTGCTGTAAAAGATGTGGGCTCAGCGCCTGAGCCCACATTAAAGAGAGAGACATGACATGCGCAGTACATGTACGGGCCATGTCGTGAATAGTTTAAATCACAAAATTGCAAAGTGTCATATGAGCTTTAATCTCTGAACATGAAGGTGATGGAAACCATCACACAATAAGTACAAAATGTGCCAATGCACATAAATTAATGAGAATAATTAGCGGTGGAAAGGTGTTCAAAGCAGTTTTACTTCTACATGTCCTGCACGTTGTGGCTGTCATTATCATTCTTATAGATTATCATGCGCATAGTTCACGTAGTAAACAGTTCCTGTATTTGATACCACTGAAGTAAGGAGTGAGGCAGCGACACGTGAAATGTGAGTCAGCAGATAGGAAATCTGAAATTACGTTCATATGTGGGATGCTAGCAGGTGCGTAAGATGCAGTGACACACAGGAGGCAGAACAAGGGTTAACAGGTTCTTTATGTATAAGAACAGTAATGGTACAAGCAGGGGGGTAAAGGATGTGATTGGAAGATAGGGGGAAAGTCAAATGCAATAGAGTGTAACAGGTTAACTTATCAGTCTCTGCGCTGGAGGAAGGCAGCTGGAAGATCCCACGGCGGCACCTCAGGCGGCGCGAGATATTTCCGATCCGGTCCCGCAGATGAGCCATGCACTTTCTCCTTGCGACGACGAATCCCCTGGGTTCTTTGGCATGCGATCTCCTGATCCATGTACACGGTGAGGCAGAGGTGATGGCCGGCGGCACAGAAGAGGAAGCAGAGTGTTCTGTGAGCAAGGCTGCAGTAGGAGCACACAGTCCAGCGGACACAGCTACACGCACGGGCCGGTCCTCAGCAGGCACCGCAAGGATGGGACCAAGCGGTGCCTCTGCGTTGGTGAGGAGAGCGAAGGTCTGTACTTTATCCTGGTCACTACCCGGTAAGGAAGTCTCTCTGGGCTGAGGGTAGGAAGCGTCGGCAGTCTGGCTAGCTGGGGGTATAGGCACAGCTAGCGGGCATGGGTCCATGAAAAGGGAGTTAACTGACTTACTACTCACAAGCTCGGTCTCCGCCAAGTTTGCTGTCTTCCAGCTCAAACTGCTATTTAAGTCCGACCCGCCCCCATCAGTCAGGTGCTGCTACAGTCAGTAATCTCTTCCCCCTGCAACACTGGTGACAGCCCCGACGGTTCTGGCCCAGACACGCAGGAGAGACCATCAACTTGGTTCTCCTCCTTACACATATGCAATACAAAGCTTTTAAAGGGGTTGTCTGGTCCAAAATGATAAGTCTGCAGTCACTGACAGACTTATGAATCCCCCCAAGCGCACGTACTGTGCACTGCAGTGCTTCGCTGGTTTCTCACCCGGGATTGGTGGGTACATATGCGTTATATATACCCCCTGCCAAAGCCCTACAAGTGGGTGCGGCCTCACTCCATACACTTGTATTGAGAGAGGCCAGGCCACTGGACAGCTGCATCACTAGACGGGGCATGGCCTCACTACATACAAGTGCATGGAGCGAGGCCATGGCCACTAGTCGGGTTCTGCCAATCCCAGCTCAGACACCAAAGAATCCATGTAGTGCACAGTGTGTTCGCTGGGGGAATTCATAAGTCTGCTGTAAGGCTGTACGATAAGATACTATTGTTCTTGCACTATTCTTTGCAAAGGTGCCTTTATCTAGAGCGCTCACCTTATTATCTCAGTTTACTCCCTCACTACTTGTTCCTAAGAGCCCACATGCACATTAAATAGCTGGTTCTGATGATCGTTCAGTCCATAGCTTTCTTAGGCTAGGTTCACATTGCGTTAATGCAGCCTGTTCAACACATGTGTTAACGCAAGTGCCGAAATGTGATCGTGCTAGCGCAGATAGAGCTAGCAGATGCTCTATCTGCACTAGCGGTGACGGACCCGGAAATGCTACAGCCTGCATCCCAGGGTTCGGCACTCAATGACGACACATTACTAGCCACGCCCATTTTGGGCGTACGCTAGAGATGCGTCCGATATAAGGCTTAATGGCGCCGTTAACAGACTGCGCTACACCGTGTTTTGCCGCAGTGTGACGCAGTCCGTCTAACGGACTGCCTATAACGCAATCTGAACCTAGCCTTACCTGACTTCTCCATACACGGGAGCCATTGCCCTGTAAAGCACTCCTGTGCTCTCTTGGAAAGAGGAGCTGCCAGAATTTACCAATGGCGGCCTATCCAGTCAAACACCTAAGGTTTAGAAGTACAAAATTTGGAGATGTTGGATGATGTCAGGGGAGAATTGAGAGGCCCCATACACATTAGACTGCCCGTTAAACCCACTGATATTGGGGGCTTCCAACACATTGTGTGACCATTCAGTAAGTTGATTACAGCATCCTTTATCAACATGCAATTTAGTCTAAGCTTACTCATCACATATTAATCACTTCCTCTGTCTAACACCTTAGATGCCACAGTTGCTATTGACTATGGCATCTAAGGTCTTACAGGGGATATCTGGGACTTTAAAAAAAAAGGCTTGTAGTTGCTAACAGAGGCAACTACTTGCCTGTTCTACTGCTCCTGCCAAAGATTCAGCTCCATGTCAACAGAGCAGCAATTTCCCTTCCTGTTAACAGGGCGGGACTGCTGGTGTCATGCTGATTGACAACATCCTCTTCGCTGCCTAATTGGTGGAAGACAGCTGTAAATCAGCCTGACACCAGGAGTCCCACCCTTTCAAAAGAGAAATTGCTGTTCTGTTGACAGGAAGTAGGTGAATCTCCGGCAGGAGCGGTCAATGACTGGCACTGAGCACCGCAAACAGGTAATTGCCTCTGTTAGAAACTTTTTTAACCCATTAATGACCGCCAATACGTCTTTTAACTGACCTCACATATAAGAGAATAGCCTCTCCATACAGGTAACAAAACAGCATCTGTCAGTTGTGCACTATAGCTGACAACTTTCTGCATCAGCCACAATCAGCGTTTGCACCGTCCAAATCTGTTTAACCCCTTAGATGCTGCTGTAAATAGTGACTACATCATTATAAATGGTTAACAGAGTGTGGGGGCTTCCTCTTTATCCCAATCGGTGCCCTCAGATCTTGATGGCATGGTCCTGATGTTTGCCGTGGCAATTCATGACCAAATAGCGGCCTTAGAGTCTGACGGCTGTTGTAACCTGTTCAGAAGTTAGAGGCATTTAGGTGGTAAAAATACACATTTTCATTTCTGTCATGCCACTTTGCATTAATTCCTGTAAAGCACCTGAAGGGTTAATAAACTACCTGACAGCAGTTTTTGATATGTCAGGGGGTGCTGTTTTTAAAATGGTATCACGTTTGGGGGTTTCCCAATATATGGGACCCCTAAAGTCACTTCAAACATGGATAAGTCGACAAAAAAATAAATTTAGTAAATTTCCTTGAAAAAATGAAAAATTACTGCTACATTTTTAAACCTCCTAAAATGCTAACAAAATAAAATAACATTTTACAAATGGTGCTGAGGTAAAGCCGACATGTGGGAAACATTATTTATTAATGGTTTGCTGTGGTGTGATCATCTGGATTAAAGGGATAATCATTCAAATTTTGAAAATTGCTAATTTTTTAACATTTTTCTAAAATTTTTCATATTTTTTATAAATAAACACAAAACATATTGACCTAAATTTACCATTATCATAAAGTATCATGTGTCATGCAAAAACAATCTCAAAATTACTGGGATTTGTTGAAGCGTTGCAGAGTTATTACCACATAAAATGACACTGGTCAGATTTCAAAAAATTGGCTCCGTCACTAAGGGGTTAAAGTCCCAGAAATCCCCTTTAAGTGAACTGGTCTTGTTCAACTGCCATGCTCCCTTCGTTCTGCTGACTTTGTCCTTGCAGGCTGATATGAGCAGTGTTATAGAGGGGGTGCCATCCCCAGGGAAGGCCGCAAACATCTTTTTATGTCGTAATGGAACGTGGCTGTTGCCAGTAGGATGTAAAACGTCATTGAAATGACAGGAAGTGGTTGAGGAGTTCTGCTCTTACTCATTGAATGGGAATCTCAATTGTTTATATCAAGGGGAAGAAAACAGAATTAGTTGTATGACACATACTGCTGCAGATTTGTTACAGTGTACCAGAGCGCTCTTTTCTAACAAGCTGTGCTCCTTTGCCATCATCACATGGCCATGGCAGAGTTTCATACCTGATCGTCTCTACTGATCATTTCATCCATTTCCAGTGACTCATTTGTTTCCACAACATGAAATAACAAAAAGGAAAGTTAACAGCTGTGTCTTTGGTTGTAGTTTAGAGGGAATTAAAGTAGGTTGTCCTTTTCTCTACTCGATAGACCTTGGTAGATCGGCTATGGCATAAATTACAAAGATGTACTGAAAAAAACAGATTATGTCAGTATCAGTACTAAGAGGACTCAGGAGAGAGTGGGCCCCGACCAATGTGTTTTTATCCCTTATTTAAGAAGTGGCTTTGTTTCCCAGAGTAATCATCATTATTGTACAATTTTTTTCCCCCCATAAATTAAATTACTTGAAACTAAAAAAAAACTCTGTAATATATCTTATTCTCTTTCCGCACGGATCATTTACTCTCAATCCATGGGTAAAATCTGTATTCTGTGAATAAGACTTTCCCATTACTGAGATAGGAGATGACAGTTGGTGCTCATAAAGTTCTATGGAGAACTGTAGCTCCTCCCTCCTCCTCTACATAGAATTTTATCAGCACCAACTGTCATCTCCTATCTCAGTAATGGGGAAATCTGTTTTTGTTGAATACAAATGTAACAGACTTTAACTACGAATTAAGATTGAAAAATAAATTCAGAAGGAGAAAGAAGCAGATCTAAGCAATTTTATAATATATCTTACGTATTACGGATTTGTTAAAATAAAAACAACAACAGTAAACTCTATAAACTGCTCTGGAAAGTAGTAAGCTGCACCGTGATTGATGGCTTTGGGCAATTTTGGACAATTTTGATAATTGAGGTCCAATATCATGTTGATAAATATGGTGTTCATTGCAATACCTATATATTTTGATGCATTTCAACCATTTTTTAATTATACCCAGGTATAAATATTAATTGCCAATATGTTTTAGCTTTTCAATATTTAAATGAATTCCCTGCAAATTTCAGCCCTGGCAAATCAATTCTGCAATGTGGTGACCTCAATTGCTTCTTTTTTTTCACATAGTTTTTATATATCGTAGATCTGTTAGGTTAGTGCATTTCATCACCCAAGATTACATTTGTTAACAGTGTGATAAAAGCTAAATATACAGTTTTAAGTGATTTTTTTTCTCTCATCATGGTGTTAATGAAGAATGACTGTAGATGCCGCCATCACCCATGGTAATTCTGCTTCATGTCACCTGGCTTATCCATGGTTTTTTTTTTTTTTTTTTTTTTTTTTTCCCTATACTATGTTGTGCATAAATATGTGATTCTTCAGAATTTGTTTTAGTCTTTGCCTGATGAAGAGACCTGTGTAGTCTCGAAAGCTTGCAATTTGTTACCATCTTTTCAGTTAGCCATTAAAAGGTATCAACCACTGAGGACTCTCAATTCTAAATATTTTTCTATCCACTGGCTAACACGGTACCAAGATATATTTCTTTCCTGTATGTAGATGCCGCAGTGATGTTTACAATTCTTTGCTGATTTTTTTTTGTGTTTGGCCATCTTGGGAACATTTTAGTTAGCTGCCAAGAAGATGCTTATTTTTCAGTTGCCGCATGCTGAATATTGCATATCAGAGATTAGTGCTAAGTTATATGAAGGGGGGAGATCCCAGGGCATTGCTAAAGGAGGAGGTATGGTTCCTCTGAAGATAATAGTGATGATGACCATCTTGGAGTCTTATCACCTGAGTGAAGGTGCTGGAGGAGACCAGGGGTGACACCATTGGTGAATTTAGGCATATGACTGCTTAGGCTACGTTCACATTAGTGTTGGTGGACGCAGCGTCGTCGACACAACCAACAATGCATATACCCAACGCTGTGTTTTTTGACGCATGCGTTGACATAAACTAGTAATGTTCATGAATTTTGGCGCAGGGAAAACGCTACAAGTAGCGTCGTCCGCGCCCTGTCTGGTGCGTCAAATTGACGCATGCGTTGTAACACGCAATACAACGCATACCGGCGCATGTACATGCGCCCCCATGTTAAAGATAGGGGCGCATGCGTCGGTATGCATCGACGATGCTGCGCCCAACAACGCAAATGTGAACGTAGCCTTAGAGTACGCATTACCAGCACAACGAAGACAGGAGGACCTGCAGTATATGCATTGCCATATGCATTACCTAATAAAGAAGGTGAGCTGCTAAGGTGCACAGTCTTGAAAAAGCAGCAAGAGAGCTGGGCAAGAGGGAGCTGCCGGAGAGCCAAGCAGAAGAGAGTACCGAATCTGGAGGCTATCGGGAGAGTCAAAGTTATTTGTGTCCCAGGAGACCCCTAGGAAAACACTGTAATGGGTGAAAGGTTAACGAGTGCTGTGCCTTCAAGAAATGAATTCCTGCCAGTTGGAGTAGACTGGCTGCATGATGTAATGTAGTGATTACTCCAATGCAAAGGGTTTCCTGCTGAAGTATGATGGTGGTACAAAGTACACTGCCTGCGCCCAGATGAGTGTTAAAGCTGGCGTGACTTTTACTATACCATGCATATGTTCAGTTTGCTAAAGCTGGAGTGCCCTTTAAATACTATTTCTTCTTTTTACGGTAACTCATTTGCTTACAAAGCTGAAAATAACTTGAAGGGAAGTTACCAAAGTAACTTCTGGATGGAGTTTGGAGGGAATTGTAAGCGTGCATGGAAGGGAAGTACAAACCAAAGGAGCAGGTTATGTGGCTGCTGTGGGGCACGTGAAGAGAGAAACCCAGAATAAAGCTCCCTGTACACTATAGATCATTGTCGGACAAACGATGGTTCAGCTGATCATACGTTGGCAGTCATCTTGCCTGACTTTCCCATACGAAGGAGTGATCGCTCTGACGATCGCTTCTGTTCCTCTATGATAGAGCGACTGACAGACATTAACTACAATAAGTGCAGGGGATGCAATCGCACCTGGCTCCTGGAGCTTAAGGCCCCAAGGAGTCCCTTTTCCTATATGAAAAGACCAATACTATTAAAGATTTGCAATAATTGGAGCTTTTGCATAGGAGCCCATGAGCTTCAAGTTATGCCACTGCTGCTAGACATCTCTGATGGCATCAACCCCATATTCACATTGTATGAAAACACAGACACCCAGAAAAAAGTCCTTTAATAGAAAGAAAGCACAGACTCCTTTAATAAATCTTAATTAAACAATACTTATGAACTTATCTATTCCACCGATGCCCTTGTCATCTGCAAAAGAGTTAAAAATGAAAAACAACAGTATTCCACACCTTTCCGCATAGATGCTGCTAATCCATTTGTCCCACAACGGGTCCTGCTACATCTAGATGGCAGGCTGCATGGTTGCATGATGTGACCATATAGCCTGTCATCTCTGTGAACTCCTATTCCCTGTCTGAGGGCACCGTGAGCGTGAGAAAGTTCTCCTGCTTGCAGGGCCGTCAGACAGGCCCTGGGAGTTCACAACGAATAAACTTACTTCACCTATGTGACGTGAGCGCGAGAGCCTTGGGAAAAACAACCAAACATAAAAAAGGCATGGGTGGGAGGGACTCTCAGCGGTCCTGGAGCCTGAACAGCATCCATTGGTCCACGGGTCCTGCTTTTCTTAAAAATAATCTAACTCCATGTGACCTATCCTCTAACCCGTTCCCTCTAACTCACTCTCTGGTGTATGTGCAGAACCAACAGTTAACCCCTTCCCAGCCTCCTACTTCCCAACTCCTGTCATGTCCGGGCTTACACTAGCTGCATCCATTTCAGCCCTATTTTGTTGCCAGTCCATTTTTACGCAGCACGGTACACATTAAAAACAAAACCCAAAAGACTTTTACAGAATAGTTTTTTTTCACTTTTTCACCCAACTTCCTAGTTTTTCAGTACAATAAATGTTGAAGTTAAAATTTGCAAAAAAAAAGTATGACTCTGGGAATGAGTATGCAAAAAACTAAAGTGAAAAATCGAAAGCTGTCAGCGGAAAGGAGGGGTTTAAAAAAAATGAGGGGTCAGACAACTATCCGAGGGCTACACAGTGACTTTGGCGATGGCTCAAGTCACGTGGCCATAGATTGCTATGTGTCGCTGCTGTATCACAGCGCATTACAAGTGAATGAGGTCGCACTGCAATTCCTAGAAAACACAATCGGTTCAAATTTTTTGCCGATTTTTTTACATTATTGTGATACACTAGAAGTAGCACTTCATTTTTCTCCCATTGAGATGTAGCAACGAAACATAGCGACCAATGACCACATGACCTGTGTTTAACCCCAGCCTTAGGGCAGGTGCAGAAGGACGTAGATTCCTTCATCCCAGAGAATCGGTCTAATTAAGCAAGTCACACTCTGATCAAACTTATGAGTGACCAATCTCTGAGTGTGAGCATAGTGTGCTCCATTTCTCTCGAATGTGGAGAAGATGGAGAAAAAAAAGTTTCCATCTTCTCCATTGTGTCATTCAGATGCCATCCGCTTGTTGTTCTATCATGGTGCTTTTTTTTTCTTGGACAGACTCTGCCTGAGGAGTAAATTGGACATGTGAGTGGCCCAATAGACTAACATTAGTCCAAGTATGAACAATGTCTTGTCAGCAAATACCCTCGTCTGCACCTGCCCTTGAAGGTATCTGTTAGATTCATCTGTTAAAGGTCAATTTGCCAAATATATTCCTATAAAAATGGGTCGCTAAGATTTCAGACAATATTTCCAGGCTGAATACTCTCTCCGATCCCTGAGCGGGCATCTTCATGACTACCGCTGTACGGTAAAGCTGTCTTCATTCACACATTTCTTGCAACACCATTTTGTGATGTCATCGGTGTATTTAGACTCATGTTATTCCCCGAGAATGCATCTTTCACATTACAGCGCCGGAGGAAAACATGATATGTCAGTATTCTTCCTCCAGGTTGTGGCTCTGATGAATCTGTTTCTAACACTCCTTGTGTAAACGGTCATAGACTGTCACCCTCAATATGTCTTCTCTGTGCAAGCATCACCAAAGAGTACACATCAATTGTTTCGAGTCCCCGGACCCCAGAGCGGCCGTCTCCCATGATTACTAGTGCTGCTCACTAGCCTCGATGTTCCTGTCATCACTCACTGGCACTGGAGTTAATTTATCAGTGAAGCACATCAGCAACTGTATGTAGTATGTGGATGAAATAGGTCAAGTAGTACCAGTGCCTTAATCTTTATTAACCCTAATTTTTAAAAAAATTCTTTGAAAAATAAAATGTATTTTTATTTTAATTTTTTTTTTCTTTGACATTTGGGTTTTGTGTCGATAAACTTTTTCCTAAACTGTTTGGAAAAATTGGTTTTAAAGTCACCTATACCTTCGAACACAACAGGGGTTTATTTATGAAGGTTTTTTTCCCCACTTTTTTGGCATGCAAAAGTCACAAGTTTAGTTGCAATTTTTTTTTTGTTGGCACATGCAACTGTAAAGGCAAATTTATATACATAGCAGTTTAGGACATTTTTTCCATCTGACATATTTGGATAATGGTAGGAAAAGTGAACTTGGTCACCAAGGAGACTTTTAGGCAATGTTTAGCAAGAAAACCATTCCAAGTATTATATTTCCATATGTATATATATCCAGCGATAAATCCATGATATTCTACGTCTCTTGCAATTGTCATTAAGACCAAAATTAAATTATCTTTTGTGTTTTAAGAAATAAAAATGTTTTCAGGTGGTCAAAAACTGAAAAAAGTACTCATAATTTTACAACTGTTATTTTGCTGGTGTTGATGGTCCAAATATCATGTGTGTACATTTTTATGTTGCATCATTTGATGATTGCACCTGTTATGGTGATTTGCTATCTACAGTAATGTCATCAAAACAGAAAATGATCTGTCTCCAGAGTCAAGGCACAGAAATAGTGGCCATTCAAAAAATCCAGCAACATTGGCGTAATGTCGATTAATATATTAAACAAATGTTCCGTGCAGAAAACCGCTGGATATTTAAACTAAACTACAGGTTTCTGTACTGATGAACAGGTCCTCGAAATGCGTTGACTCTGCAAACCTATTCAATAAATCAATCAATATATTCCATTCGATATACTGTGGATTCATCACTGGCAGCGCATGAGTGGCACCTCCGTCACATTGTCTTCATCCAATGTGGTCCTTTCAAGACCGGTGTCCTTGCAGCAGCCATGTGATAATTATATATGCGAGATACATGTTGCTTTGTAGCAACCATACTAGGTGAGTGGATTCCCTTCCCTTACACCTCATTGTTTATCGGTTAAGGCCCGACTGCGCTTTAAACTGGACACACTAAGACCAAGAGGCTTGCAAAGCGAAGTGGAGCTTATTGCATTTCAATGATTGGCAGATGTACGCCTAAAGGTCATTATGAAGCATATATAAAGCAGCATCTATCATCTAAGGACAATCCTTTATGAAGAAAACCATAGATGTTCCGAAACGCGTAGGATGAAGTTTGGTCCTTGCAGAGACTCTCACCAGCATAATATCATAAAGGTCTTTCTGCTTTCAACATTTATCAGCTGATCCGGAAGAGTCACCAAGAGTGTGTGCTGCCGGCCAGGGCACCGCTCCTTTGCTCTCATACACGCAGGCTTGTCCTGCTTGAAGACTCAATTCACCACTGGCACGAGGTATAATACATCAGTGCCTCCTCACCTTGTTTTACCACAGAAGCCACGAGTGCCTCATGAATTGTTTTATTTCAATTGAATGCTTTTATCTGCATCATCCATCTCAATGCTGACATTTTCCGTATTTTCTGGTGTATAAGACGACCCCCAACTTTTCCATATAAAATATGGAGTTTGGGATATACTCGCCGTATAAGATGGAGGTCATCTTATACGCCCACATGCGCTTCCCCTCGGCGACCTAGCACGCCACCAGCGCTGCAGCTTCACCACGTGCTGACCTCCGGATCTCTGTAGCGCCGCTGTGCACTACACACCCCAGATGTACACATTGATAAATTGAACTGTTCTGAAGAAGGTCCACCTGGGGCCGAAAACGTTCAACAAACAAACTGGTTCTATGTCTGGATAATAATAAGCTGTAATTGTTGCTTTTCCCAATTTTTGAGTGCCGGGTTATTCTTGAATACTTCCATCTTATACATCCAGTCATCTTATACGGCGTGTGCGGTGCGGATGGTTCCCAGGGTCTGGAGGAGAGGAGACTCTCCTTCAGGCCCTGGGATCCATATAAGTATATCCCATATTTTTTATTTGTATTCTTTTTTATTTTACATGAATATGAATCCAAGGGCCTGAAGGAGAGTCTCCTCTCCTCCAGATCCTGGGAACCATACAGGATTGCTCCCTGCACACACCGTACCCGGTGAATAAGACGACCCCCGACTTTTGAGATGATTTTCAGGGGTTAAAAAGGTCATTACCAAATTAACTATTACGTACTCAGTAGTCTCATGTGTGCCACGATACCCAGTACACCGAGATGCTCTGTGCCGTATCTCCAACTTATACATGAAGTGTCTAGTGTGGCTGGAGTGTATGTGTGTTCTACATCTGTCCATACTAAGTAGTGTCGGTTGGCTAAGCGCGAATAATCATTCTGTTGAAAAACTAACACCAGTCCATAGCTGTGCAGATTCCTCCTCTAGCTTTCACCGATTACTTGAATTCATTACAAAAGTTGAGGGTTTGTTAAACTCCTGTAGTCTTGGAATGGTTCCCAGTGCTGCTGGGTCTCATATCACTTGCATGGTTTACTATGATTATAGCAATGTCAAAACTACATGAAGTTTGTGTGCCCCTCGGCAGCGGAGGGCAGCTTGTCTGACGGAATCAGGTTGGGAAAATATCACTGCTTCTTTATCCTCTTCAGCTTTTTCACTGTGCACAATGTTCTGTTGCAATATACTAATTTCTTGAAGCTGAGGGGAACAAATTGAAGAGGACAATTCTTTTAGGAAGTTTATGATTCATATCTCCCAGTTTAGTAATTCTGCTTTTCCATAACTGTTATTGAAGTCAGTGTTGGCCGATGAGCCCTAGTTCCACTAAAGGAAACAATATTGGGAACCTACTGACAGTCTGTACATATCACTTATCATGTTTTGTCTACTTTACACTATATCTTACATTTTTCTTGTGAATGGATCATTCTGATACTGTTTTTGTTTTATTAGATGTCAAGAATACCAATGTGGCGGCCGGGCCATGGTTCTGCAAATGTATTCACTCATCACTATCTCGAAAGGATGACTGACATTCTGTGACCTTCTGTGATGTTGGCCTCTAACGGTCTTAAAAACAGATGCAGTCATGGTAAAAGAATGGTTAAAAGAATGTAGATAACACAACACTGGGCTATCATGGTGCAAAAAAATGTAATCTGACACCTAATTTGAAATCAGTAAATGGCTTTTGCACTGTTAACTTATCTATATCCACTTAAAGCAAACCTGTTAGCAGGATTTTGCTCAGTAAACTACAGACAGTGTCAGGTGGGCACCGTGATACTGATTGCAATGATACCTTGATTGATTAAATCTGTCTTGTGGTTGTTGTTTAATCTTTATTTGTAATTTTCAGTTAATGATATTCTCGTGCTCTGAGGCAGCCTGTGGGTGGCGTCTTTATGTCGTTATCTGCTTAGATATTCATCTGTATGGGCTTATGATAGGTCACTGATCCCTTAATGACCTGCCTCCTATTTTATATACTGCATGCACTATGGTGGTTGTAGGAAAACTTTTTCACATTGAGCAAAATGGCGCCGGCCTTGGCACTTGCGCAGTAGCATCTATCGGAATGTGATAGTGTGCATACACCCTCTCCAGCGCCATTTTGATGAAAGTTTTTTTTTTTTTTACATGGCAATATTATATATTTTCTAAATGACCTAGATAATGGAATTGAAGGTAAACTAATCAAATTTGCAGACGATGCAAAGCAAAGCTTGGAAGGATAGCTAACAATATAAGACAGAGAAAAGATTCAGAATAATCTAGATAAGCTTGAACAATGGGCAGCGACTAATAGAATAGTATTTAAAAGGCAGAAATACAAGATTCTACGTACATCTGGGCAAGGAAAATGAAAATTACATCTACAGAATGGGAGGAATAGAACTAAACAACAGCACATGTAATAAAAACTTGGGCATACTAATAGATCACAGACTGTCCATGAGTCAACAGTGTGATGCAGCAGCAAAAAATGCAAACACAGTTCTAGGATGTATTAAGGAAAGCATAGAGTCTAGATCACATGAAGTCATTATTGCCCTCTACTCCTCCTTGGTCAGGTCTCATCTAGAATACTGTGTCCAGTTCTGGGCACCATGTTATAAAAAAGACATTGAAAAAACTGGAGCAAGTTCAGAGAAGATCTACCAGGATGGTGAGCAGACTGTAAAGTATGTCCTACAAGGAACGGGTAAAGGATCTGGAAATGTTTGTTTGCAAAAAAGAAGACTGAGGAGACTTAATAGCTGTCTACAAATATTTGAAGGGTCGGCAGAGTGTAGAGGGATCATCCTTATTCTCATTTGCATATGGAAACATGAAGAGCAATGGAATGAAACTGAAAAGGAGAAGATACAGATTAGATATTAGAAAAAACTTTCTGACAGTGAAGGGGGATCAGTGATTGGAACAGGCTGCCACTAGAGATAGTGAGTTCTCCTTCAATGGAAGTCTTCAAACAGAGGCTGGACAGACATCTGTCTGAGATGGTGTAGTGAATCCTGCATTGAGCCGGGGGTTGGACACGATGACCCTTGAGGTCCTTTCCAGCTCTAACATTCTATGATTCTATCTCCACAGGAAAGGATGATTTCTGCTTCACATAGCAGCGTAAAGTCTCCAAAGGAGACTATTGAAGCAAAAAAAGAGAAGAAAAAAAAGTTTTAAAAAATATATGAAAAAATAAAAAATATAAAATCTCAAATCACCCCTCTTTTGCTTCATTTAAACTAATAAAAAATACACATTTGATATTGCTGCTTTCAGAAACGCATAGTCAATCAAAATATAAACTAAATTAATCTAAACCGTAAATGGCGTAATGAGGAAAAAAAAAATCTGAATTATTTTTTTTGGGTCACAACAACATTGCAATAAAATGCAATAACAGGTGACCAAAACATTGTATCTACCACAAAATGGTATCAATAAAAACATCAGCTTGGTGTGTAAAAAATAAGCCCTCACTCAGCCCCAGATCCTGAAAAATGGAGACTCTGCGGGTCTCAGAAAATGACGCCTTTTTTTTAACATCATTTAGATTTTTTTTCACCAATGAAATAAAAAAGAACCTACAAATGTTTGGTATCTGCAAACTCGTAATGACCTGAAGAATCATAATGGCAGGTCAGTTTTAGCATTTAGTGAACATGGTATGCACTTTTTGTGCAATTTCACCGCACGTGTAATTTTTTTCACATTTTCCAGTACACAATATGGTAAAGCCAATGGTATCATTCAAAAGTACAACTTGTCCTGCAAAAAAGCAAGCCCTCATACTGGGATATTGACGGAAAAATAAAGAAGTTATGGTACTTGAAAGAAGAGGGGCAAAAAAACTAAAGTGCAAACATGGAATATCCCAAGGTCGTGAAGGGGTTAAGACCAAGCAACACCTTTAAGGGAGATAACATTCTGAGAAAAGTTGTCAGGATGGCCAAGTTATTTGTATAGTTACATTTGGCTACATCTATGTAGGTGCACACTGTAAAGATTCAGAAGTCACAGAAGACCTGACAACCATTTCAAATACAGTTACAATGCTTCCTGCTTAAGAGGGTTCAGTGAGGGATCAAATTACAGCTGACTTTTAAATTCTATGGATAAGGAATTGAAAGAGAGACAGAGAGACTACAGCTGCTTTCTAGTAAGTGTTGTTTCTCACCCTTGAGCTGGATTCACAGCTACACTGCTTCTGAATCTTACTATATAGAGGCTAGAGAGCAGGATTCCCTCGTGACTCTATACACTGTGTATGGGAGACATCATAGTAGCTCAGAGACGACTAAAAATTAAATATAAAACTTGTAAAAAATGAAGTGTACAGATCATATAATGGCCAGAAATGCTGTTATTCCTCATGAAGACTCATGAAGACACACATGATAATTCATTCTGAAAAGTCACCTGATACTACAGATATGTTTTAGCTTTTTCTGAATAAAGGTCAAAATCTCAGTGGAGTTGACAGTCTTGTACTCAACCTTCTCTGTCTTTCATATTGCTCACGGGATTAGACAGCTTTGCAAGGTCAGAAGCAGAGAATTTAAGTTATCAGTGTCCATACCTCTTAGTTATATCATATAAACAACCTCTGCTTGGATTTAACTGGCAATATGTGACACTTTAAATGGCTCAAGTTGTGATGGCTCTCAATAATATTCTGTATTTTTGTATTTTATAGTTGCCATCTGTGAAGTTTTATCCGCTGCTGGAAGTGCATCATGTTATTCCATGGTCCTGGGTGTATGTAAAAAAAATGCTGTATCCTATCAATAAAAAGTAACGGCACAGCTGAAAACAAATTACAAACTAGAGAACTATTAAATGTATGCAGAGCCAAAGTCTCATATAAATGGAAATTTCTGCCAATTTTATCCGGACTTCCAACCCTTTATAGTTGTATCATTACTGGTGTTCCAAAAAGTTTGTTCAAGGTGGGCACAATGATAACACAACTAATGTCAGTGCCCTTAAAGGTATAGTAAAATTGCATATTACATTATGTGATAATGATTTAAAGGGAACCTGTCACCCCGTTTTTTTAGATTGAGATAAAAATACTGTTAAATAGGGCCTGCGCTGTGCATTACAATAGTGTATGTAGTGTACCCTGATTCCCCACCTATGCTGCGAAATACATTACCAAAGTCGCCGTTTTCGCCTGTCAATCAGGCTGGTCAGGTCAGGTGGGCGTGGTGACATCGCTGTTTCTTCCCCAGCTTTCCGTTGGTGGCGTAGTGGTGTGCGCATGTCCAAGTGCCGAATCCACTGCGCGCAGGTGAAGAAAAAGCGCGCGATCTGCGCTATTAGCCTTGTCATCGGTGGGGGCGGCCATCTTCCTGAGGCCGCTCATGCGCAGATGGAGTGCTCTGCTGCACGGGGCTTCAGGAAAATGGCCGCGGGATGCCGCGCGTGCGCAGATGGAGATCGCGGCGGCCATTTTCCCAAAGCCGAGATGCGCGATCTCCATCTGCGCACGCGCGGCATCCCGCAACGTTTTTTGCAGTAATCATATTATATAGCACTGTGTACTTATAATTGCTCATTTTGCCTTTCTACCCTGCTAATTGTTCTCTTTTCTCTGCTCTATGTAGAAACACGAAGTCTTTTGTCCCTGAAGAAATCATTCTCCTCTTCACCTCCTTACCCAGCTGCTCCCTCCTCCCCTGCCAGGGACTTTTGCAATGACTTATGACTCGTACAGAGAAAATTGACCTCCTGTTTCTACATAGAGCTTAGAAGGGTTAGCTAGTCGGTTATTAAATCGCACACATGATGTCATAGAAAAAATGGAAATGAGAAGAATTAGTTGTGTAGAAAGGCATTGTGAGGACACAGTGCTTTATAATATGATGACTGCAAGAAACTTTGGGAATTCTTCTTTAATGGTGGAAACAACCCTTTGTATAGCAACATGAGGGACACATAGGAGAAATTAGGAGACCAGATTTATTTTTCAAAAGCATTTTAAATTATATTAAGACCTTTAGGCTCTATAATGTACTGTGTGAATGCAGGTGCATGGCACAAGCTAAGGAACTAATTCTGCTCAATTCAGGGCAGGTATCGACTGTATTATACAAGCAGCACCTGCCTCTAATTGTAGCATTCAGAGCTAGCTCCGATGACTGCTGTCTAACCAGTTAAGTGCCACCGTCAATCTCTGACATAGTTATTTAAGTATGTAGAAAAGCCGCTGAGACACCATCACGTGTTTCTTAACGCAAGCAATAAATAGCTAGGTCTTTCATCGGGAAGGAACAACCACGGGAAGGGCAGCATCCACAAGGAAAACCACCTATGCCAAAACATGGTATCCATCCACAGACAGCTGTTTTGGGGTATTTGCCCCTCATCATTGTGGAGTAGGAAACTGGCTATTAGGAGCAGTGCCTGGTAAAAGGACTATAAACATAAGGATGAATGACCTTGGAGAGATCAAAACATCCAACACCGCGGAGACACCACGAAACAGCTGTCTGTTTATAGTCCTTTTACTAGGCACTGCTCCTAATAGCCAGTTTCCTACTCCACACTGATGAGGGGCAAATACCCTGATACAGCTGTCTGTGGATGGATACCATGTTTTGGCATAGGTGGTTTTCCTTTTTGGATGCTGCCCTTCCCGTGGTTGTTCCTTCCTGGTGAAAGACCTGGCTATTTATTGCTTGCGTTGAGAAACGCGTGATGGTGTCTCTGCGGCTTTCTACATGCATCTGCATATTTCCCATAAGGGATGGGGGCAGTGTTCTGGATCGCTGCGTTGAGGAACACATGATGGTGTCTCCGCAGTGTTGGATGTTTTGATCTCCCCGAGGTCATTCATCCTTATGTTTATAGTTATTTAAGTGGCATGATCAGAGAGGGTCTTCCATTCAAGCTCAACGCACCATCCCGCTACTTGATTATGTCGATAGATTGCTATCGCCAAAATCTTAGTACTCTTGTGAAGCCCAGGAGTATATAGTACAAGCGATTAAATGATAGCAGGCTCAAGAAGACGAAATGCCCTACGAGTACGAAAATGTACAGTGAAAAGTAAAACAAATTTTTTTAACATATGTAAAGCATATATAAAAACTTTAAAACATAAACATTCAAATCCCACCCTTTTTGTGCAATTAAAACTAATGAAGCTAACGGGAAGGTAAACACTGTAAAGCAAAATAATTGAAATTTTCTCACTGTATCTCCTCCCCAAAAATGCATTAAGAAGCGTTCAAAACAACATAGGTTGCACAAACCAAATTTTGCCGTTATTTTTAGAAAGGTAAATTTTTTGTTAAGTCTTTAAAATAAATGAAAACATAGTAGTAAATCAAGACAAAAAAAGCACAATTTCATTTTTTAATCATTGTGCACCTCAATTTATTTTTTTTTCCTGTTTAAAAATACATTATATGGTAAAATGAATAGTGTGATTCAAACATACAACTTGTCCAGCAAAAAATGTCCCCCCCATATGACAATGTCAAAGAGGAAAAAAATTATGGCTCTTGGGAAAAAAAAAGGAAAAAATAAAAACACAAAGGTTTAAAAGGGGGATAAAATAGTTATTAACTATTTCAGGACCGGCCATAGGTTTTAAACATCAGGACAGTCCCCGTTCTATTACTCAACCTTCTCGATTGAAGTATTCACAGTGTTGCACAAGCACTGTGTATACAGATTAGGCAGCACTGACCCAGCCTCCTCCACCAGACCCAGAGATCATGTGATCTCCGAGATTACAGAGAGAACATCAACTGCTGGGTCCCTGCAAGCCCAGTCAGCTCTGCTATGCTGAGCAGAGTCTAATTTTTTCCTGTAACTTAGGCTAATAAACCCGTCCCAGTTCCAAGGGAAATCATCAAATAATTTTTTTTTTAATGTGCTCAAATGCCCTCCCCAAAGGTCTTTTGAGACCTTATGGTTGGCACTGTGTACAAAATAAATGAAACTAATAAAAAAAAATTAAAAAAAATAAATGAATGAATAATTAAAACAAAACTTAGAAACAAAAAAGACACCGCCAGTTCAAATAGTTGTTTCTTGCCCCAACCCAATAAAAAAAAAAATTGTCCCATATCTAAAAATAATTTTTATGGAAAAGGGACCACGGTTTAAATTGTTTTTAGTGGTCCATTGTGGTTGTTAGAAAAAAACAAAATACAAAATGTGAAAAATAGACCTGTTATTCTTTTTAAATATTTGCCCTTGATATCATTGAAGAAAAGGGAATATAAAAAAAATACTTCAAAATTAAGTGCCATGTTTCACCTGAAAAAGAGGCTAAAATTACTTTGATATCCTAATGAGAACATTTTTTTAGAGCCGTTATTTGCGGGCGTTGATGCAGGAGTCGTGAGGCACCTATGGAGTGAAGACTTAGAGAACTGGAGGCTGCAGGTATGCATGACACAGAAAAGCAGGAATGGGGCAAATAATGGGGCACAGTCAAATAAACTGAACTAAGCGTCTTAATACCAAGACATAGGTGTGTGTCTTGGTGAGCCTTATATAGGTCTGGTCAGATGATTACATGGGAGCACGCCAGGCCACTTACAAAACCCAACGTGGAGCACAGCAGAAGGCAGCGACCATAGGAAAAAGGTGATGAAGCCCTGCCGAGCCGAGACAGTTAACAGCTCATGTACTCTAAAAACTGTGACAATGCATGTACCGAAAATGTGTCTGATTAGCAGCAAGGGAAATGGTGCGGTCATGAACTGATAATCTATTGCATTTTAGGACTTTTGTTAAAAAAACCATAATTTTGAGGATAACCTCTTTAGGTCTGGAATTTGGCTTAATTTCGAGCTCCCTAGAAATACACATACGAGTTATATTATGTCAAAGAAGTGTGACTGAAGATAGAAAACCTTATTATTGCATTCTAAGTCCTCTATCATTTGGGACCATCATCAACATATCAAGCTAAAGTGATATTATCTACAACAGTGTTCCCCAACTCCGGTCCTCAAGAGCCACCAACAGGTCATGTTTTTGGGATTTCCTTAGCATTGCACAGGTGATTGAATGCTTGCCTGTCCAGGTGATGCAATTATCACCTGTGCAATACTAAGGAAATCCTGAAAACATGACCTGTTGGTGGCTCTTGAGGACCGGAACACTGCTCTACAAAGATGCACCTCTGTGGAGGACCTAAATAGTCTTTGCATTAAAAGGACAATGATTTTTAATAGGGATCATGTTTCAGCTCATCACTGTGATTAAATCTGTAGAAAAGCTTATAACCAACTAATTTTTTGGAAGAGGTAGGGTTATTTTCCAAAGCGGACCCTGCATATACGCCAACCAGTAGATGGATTTGATACCTGTTTCATTTAGTCTAAGTGCTGTTTTTAACCAGGTATTTGTAGTTTGTAGTTTATATAATGTTCAGTACATTTGTGTAGGTGTATGCAAATATTGCAAATAAACTTTTATCATATAGAGATATTGATATAATTTACAAATTCCACATTGCCCACGCAGAACATGAATAAGAAGTAGAATACAAAATGCCACTTTCTGTGGGTGATCTGTGTGGTAACCTCCCCAATTAGGTGACACAAATACATGAGCTAGATCTGCCTGTCTTACTATTGCAGGATGTTGCTCCATTTTGGTGCATGGGGGGAAAACAGATGCATAAAGAGAGCAAAAAGCGCACATTTAGAAAAAATGTGTCGAACAGATGAGCTTTGTTTCCATGAAGCAGCAGTTGAATTTCACATTCTGCAATCTGTCTCCTCCTTCTCAGAATCTTATGCTTTCGTACCATCTGTTGCTAATCTTCTGCCTCTGTGTGCATGTAGTGCGGGCCCGATTCTGGCTATTGAGCTAGATTATAATTAGAGACTGGGGACTATGTGAAAAAAAATACTTTTGCAAATCATAGAACTCGAGAGAAGACTCGTCTGACTGAGGAACAAAGAGAATAGAAAGGGCTTTACATGCATGGACATATTCACGAGAGAGTTAAAAGAGATCAGCTATAAAAATATCTGAGATCCACCAAGTGAACTGAAAGAGGGTTGTGCCTTTGCTATTACTATTTTAAGGTCTTCCTCACTCTATTGTGCCAGCTGATCTCCATCCTTACATGGGCTGTACCAAGTTCTGAGGTTATCCTCTCTCCATAGTATATGGGATAACTTTCCAATTGCTGGAGGTCCAACCTCTGGGATCTCCACTGATCGGGGAAGAGCCTTCACTGAATGTAGCTGAGTTCGAGCTTGTGCACATTACCTCCATTCATTCTTGATGGGAGTGCCAAAGAACAGCCAAGCACATTGCTTCAGAGTCCAGTTCTTGGGATCAGTTGGGGGTCTTAGTGGAGTGGTCTGACTTCCAGTGATCGAAAAGTCATTCTCAATCCTTTTGATAGAGAATACGTTCCAAACTTGTTACAGCTTCGTTAAAGCTGAAATCCAACTTTTTGCAGCCTATTTGCTGCACTATGTGTGTGCCAATTACTTGGTAATCTCCTGCAGTAATGGAAATCAGCTTAGAGCACTGACTTAATTATCCTGCAAGTTAACCTGAACACCGAGAGCTGCACTATAGAAAGAGAAGGAGCCTCTTAAAGCAAAAATGTGGATGGTTCCTAAAATAAAATCAGTTACGTTCCTTTAATATTGTACAGGGTATACGACTCGTACTTTCTATGCTAGTTTTGATCAAATGACTACTGGAGTAAGGTGCATCAAATAAATTTAATCAATTTGGTGTATCTTTTTTCTGTCTGTGCTCCACAAACTGAAATCTACTTCAGCTATAATTTACACTAATTTTTGGAGTAAAATATAGTAAATCTGTCGTGCCATGGTGGGACTTGGCACCTTTCTCTAAAACTTACTCACTTTCTAAAAGAAAAGTGTGATGCTGAGTCAATATTCATTTAATTTCAAACCATGAAACGGTAGTTAGGAAGTCCAAGGTCAGATACCAGGAGGGCTTGAAGTGCAGAGGGCTAAGTTAAAGGCATGGTAAGGAAACTGTCTGGGGTCAAATGCCAGTACAACAAACAGATAGTCAGAGGCCAATTCCAGGGTCAGATATCTAAAGTCAGAGAGCATAGAAGTCACGACAAATCCAAGGTCTGACAACAGGGCAGAAGAAAGAAACACAGAGCTAAGTAAGCAGCTAAGCCAAAGCTACAACTGACACTGACTACTAACATCTAGCTTGCTAAATACCTTGAAAATGATTATGGATGCAAGGCGCATGGGAAAAAATCTGTAGACTCAAGGTGCTGACAGCTCAGCACGCCCCTGGATCAGACTGGATAACTGGACTGTCACTCACACAACCAACAGTCCAACACACTCCAGATTCCATATATTTGCTGAGCTGTCACTCACAGCGTTCCTAGGCCATAGTCAGATATGAAATTGTGACAAAAAGTGGCAAGACTTGCATAAAAACACTAAAAAAGTCACAATTTTGTGCAACCGTGGATTGCCCAAAATTGTTCAACAACTTTTTACTCCTGTCAAGTGTCTTAAAGCCTTTGATGAATTCCTCATATGTGCCCTGTTAGCTTCCTCATCACTGCTTGGCCAAGGAATTGCTCCATTTCATTCTTTACAATTGCTTGCCAGAGTTGTGGTTCAAGAGTTTTTGGTAGTTCCAAGTCTCTAAAACTTAATATGAAACCCTTTAGAAAATGCAAATGTACATTTTTTTCACCCCAGACTGCTGCAATCTATAGGGCTACATTATAGCTCCCAATACCTCTAATTTTGTGCAGAGACTCAATGAGACCAAAAGAAACCAAGAGGTTAGCAGGAACATAAGAAGACACCAATATTAGGCACATGATAGGTGGTGCCCATGTTGCAGATGTTACATTGGTGCTTAAGGTCTTGAAACAGCCACTGTACTTCTTGACAACTAGATCTCATTTGCTATTATGTGATATGTAGCCAATCTGAAAATCAATTTATTTAAGGCTAAGGTCACACCACTGTTTTTCTATCATGCTAGAATTTCTCAAATGAAGAAAATGTAAAAAACTCCATTTTCTCTGTTCTGTCAGTCTGTGAAAATTAAACTCATCTAAGTGTGGTCACATTTTTTTGCACTGAACCATAGACATGAACGGCTGAGTGTGATCCCTAAATTGGATGGAACTTGTGCAATGCGGCAATGTCTTCATTGAACAGGCTCGGTCAAGGAAAAAATCGGACATGTGCACAGCCTCATAGAATAACATGAGGATGATTGATATCTGTCAAAATAATGGATAGCGATTATTACAGTCATGTACATGAGCCCTAAAAATGATGTGTTACTTTCCTTTCATTCCAAATTTACGGTCAGTATTTGTCCGCCTTTTGTCTAACTTGCTGTCCACTGCCTGTTGCCAAGTGTAATCCATCATTAGCAGCAGAGATGCAAAAACATTACTGAAAGGTTTTTGTCTCTCTTCTCTTTTCTCCTGTCCATCAAACTGCATACAGATATAATCGAGAGGTGGGTATTCAATTCAGGGCAGGCAAGCAATTGGACACTGGCAGGAGCAATGCATGTAGGAAGTGAGGGAAATGAAATTTCAGGATCTATGGTGCTGGCAGAATGCCCATTGAAAAGTTTGAAAAGGAGTTAATGACAAGTTATGAGAACAGGGATAGTTCCTGATCACATTATACAGGTATGTACACCAGTTGTTTCAACTTGTTATGGGCGTTGAGGGCAGCAAGTCCATGCTTTGCTACAGGTTTTGTGTTAATGGACAGGAACAGTTCAAGTTACATCTGTGCACCACCATGAAAATGATGCTCGATAGGGGTAATACAGCACTAGATCTATGGTGGTGCAAAGTTTTCTCATCAAAGTCCCCACTTAGGATAAAGGATGTGAATTATGTTTCCAGTGCACACAGTAAGGTGCAAGGATGGCATTTTATAATAGGTATTCTGTTTTTTTTCTTTTTATCCCTGTAGAAATTTACTGTGATGAGTCTATTAAAGACACCCCAGAAACCCACAACCACAGCACCGCCGCTATATTTTAGCATTCATTTAAATTATGAATCTATCCCACAGAGACAGCTCCCAAAAGAATGAGGCAGAACGTCAAAATTATTTCTAAGCACTCAGACACCATGGAGAGAGGGAAGCAATAATAGGCAAAACACTTAGCAACAAATATAAAGCCGAGCATCCACGAGAAATCACAAGGATCTCCGAGGAGTCATAAATAACAGAAAGACTGTACAAAGCATGACAGTGAGAAGAAAGGCAACGACATCAGCGAAATGGAGAGGAGCTCTTTATTTTATCCTACGACAAGGACAACGCATTCTCCAACAAACATGTTTTTACCTTACAACAATCTAAGACGTATCAATCTCTCCAATGACAAATTATCAGCAAGCTCAAAGGGGTTATATCCTAAAAGGAAAGTACAAAGAAGCCACAAGAGCATAAAACTTTAAATAGGCGCATAATACATTCACTGATATAATATTGGGATGTGGAATACAAATTTTGTACTTTGAGATAATTTTTTTTTTAGGTTTTAAATACTAAAAGATGAAATGGATCAAGATTGGTGCAGACTTCAGGCAAAAAAGTTTGGCGGTCCCAATTCCACCTCTGCTACTGAAACTCTCCGGGTGTACGACTGGAGTCACATGTAAGTAAAGTTGCCAAGAAATATACTGAGGTCCACGAAATGAAGGGATCAGGATAAATTAGAATTCTCCTGTTTGTGCGCCTCTCAAGACCCCAGAGTATACTGAATGTAAGCTGTAAAAAAATCCTAATACTCACCTTACCACTCACAGGTTCCTTCACATCTCATCTGTCTGGTCCATGTTGCATCTTCTTATCGCCACAGCAAGTGCTGAAATCCTCTGTCCTCTCACTCTAGAATGGGCCTTTGGCTACTATAAGTCAAACTAAATATCATGATGTTATGACATGTCCCTTGATCTTGTGCGCGCATGCGCAGAACCCTTCGAGGCCTCATGAGTGCTGGAAATCGGGGCCTAGCAGGAGAGGTCCAGGGATTTAAAGGGAACCTGTCACCCCCAAAATCGAACATGAGCTGAGCCCACCGGCATCAGGGGTTTATCTACATCATTCTGTAATGCTGTAGATAAGCCCCCGATGCATCCTGAAAGATGAGAAAAAGAGGTTAGATTATACTTACCCAGGGGCGGTCCCTCTGTGGTCCAGTTTAATGGGCATCGCTGTCCGGTCCAGCGCCTCCCATCTTCTTACGATGAAGTCCTCTTCTTGTATTCACGCTGCGGCTCCGGCGCAGGCATACTTTGTCTGCCCTGTTGAGGGCAGAGCAAAGTACTGCAGTGCGCAGGCGCCGAGAAAGGTCAGAGAGGCCCGCAGCATGAATACAAAAAGAGGACGTCATCCTATGAAGATAGGAGGCGCCGGAGCGGACCACGATGCCCATTGCATCGGACCGCCCCTGGGTGAGTATAATCTAACTCGTTTTTCTCATCTTTCAGGTTACATCGGGGGCTTATCTACAGCATTATAGAATGTTGTAGATAAGCCCCTGATGCTGGTGGGCTTAGCTCATCTTCGATTTTGGGGTGACAGGTTCCCTTTAAGTGCTCAGAATGAGTGTTGGTGTGAACAGATGGGCAAGGGAGGTGATCGGTAAGGTGACTGTAAGTATTTATTTTTATTAACAGTTCAAAAAAATGGTGGTCAGTTTTGATGTATCCACACAGAAGCGAATTACAAAAAAATCTGCATTTTAGCGAATTGAGATTTTGGTAATATTTGAGTAGAATTCAATTTTATACGAATAAAAGTTCATTTTAATCAATAGATCTTGAAATAATAATAATTTCCGCAATTGGATGTGTTTAAATAAAATGTTCATGTGCTGAGATAATCTTATAAATCTTCCCCTGCTGTGTACTGTGTAATGGCTGTGTCTGACCGTGCAGGAACATGGTCTGAGCGATGGTCATTGGACTGACCCTGTTGGTGAGCATAAAAAAGTGTTTTGTTTTTGCCATACATTGCGAATTCGAGTAATATATGCAGCATTTTAGAATGTTGTCACATGGGGCTGAAAGGTGGTGGTAATAGGTTCCCTTTAAATACATTAGCTCTCTCATAGTTACAGTTATAGTTGATGGCATATATGGCATAGCACTAGTTCATCTTTTCAATAATACTCATTATGCATGTCCCATATGTACATCTATAGAAATGTGTGACTGACAACAAGTCCAGGGCTTCCCAGTTACGTCTGAAGCTTGCACATGTCCTCAATTTCCCTGTAAGGAAAAAATATTCAATTGACTCTGTCCAAGACGGTTTTCATGTTATAGCACCATTAGTTTTTCCTTAAAACATCTTTTTCTATTTCAACTGGAAACAGGAAGTTGCAACCATAGTCAGCCATGTTTGGGACCATGGTAACTTTATTTTGTCACCTGGCCACACAAACTGTATAAAAACTGTCCTCTCATAGTTTATGTTTATCACTCCTTTCTGTGGATATTATCCCTGTTGCCACATCCCAAGACCTTTTTTGTGTGCATGGTGTAGTGAGCAAAGTAACGTCTTAAGCCCCCTAAATACTTTAGATAGTTGTTCAGTGAACAGTTCAGCTGGCAGCTATCTCGTCAGATGCTCCCATACATTTTTCTATGAGAAAGTCGCTGCTACTGTAGACATTTCTATTGGTGGCTTATCTCTTGGAGAACAAAGGGATTGGTGGTCTGAAATCGAATATGCCAGATTCTTATTTGTTGGAGGCCTCATACACATTAGACTGTTGGCCAAGCCTGCCAATATCGGCAGGTTATTTGAAAAAAAATTCTTGGTATTTATTACATGTGCAGAGAATACCACAGAAAGAAACAAACATTGAGGGTAGGGGTAAAAGACATGGCACCACAGGAGGCTCAGGACACGCCAATCTCCCTTATAAACGTCACATTAGCCCCAGCAGAGATTTCATCCTTAGCATCTCCACACAAGTCTTTTTTTATTCTCCGTGAGGTTTGTTTGACAAAGACCCGGGAGGGGTCGAAATGTAACCTTACCCTCAATGTTTGTTTCTTTCTCTGCACATGTAATAAATACCAATAATTTTTTTGCAAACCACATAATTGTTTGAATGCGGCTGTTTTCTTCTGAGTCAGAACTTTGGGTCCACCCAAGTTCCGCCTGCACCTTCTATTGAGCACCTCATTTTTCTTCTCCAATATCGGCAGGTTAGGTCAACATTGGCCAAATGGGGGGCTTTTAGATTAGAAGCTTTAGAACAGAAAGCTCTGTATAGTAGCACAAAGGTCATGAAGTATCTCATGACAATCCATTTGTACATACATCGAGGTAACAAGAATCCAGTCTTAAAACATCATAGAGTGAACATTTTTACAAGGATTATCAAACATATAAGCTTTAAAATGAGGCAAGTGGCATAGGACAATATTGACCACCAAATGTACGTACCGTGGCTTAGTTCTCGTTGTTAAGCATGGTAGCTCCTTTACCATAATTTGTCTAATTCCATCAATTTGATCACAGATTCTCAAGATCGGTGCTCATTTCGCAACTTAACACAGAATTATAGTATCACATTACAAAAGTGTTTGATGTATACATTTCCATCATCTCATTACATGCATCTAGGACAGTAGTCTTACAGTTGCCATAGAATTGAAAGAACATCTGCTAAGACATTTACTGATATAAAATAATTTAACTTTCTGGTAAATGTGGAGAATATCTGTGCAGATGTACAAAATCTACTACAAACAAACCACCAGCCTGCCAGGAAAACTGAAACTAATGGGTGGGGGGATATAAAAAAAGCAGCTGACGGTGGAATAATTGGCACAGTCATCACGCTGGCATTAAGTTGATATCATGGACTTAGTCAGAACATCAGCATTGGTTCCTATAAAGAAGAAACCCAAACTTGTCCATATTTCATCTGTTTTTTACCGCTACGAAGTAAAGTTCAAAGGAATCATCTTGTATCTCTTGGAAAGGAAAATGGGGACAAGCAGGAGGAATTTTCTGATGGAACTTGGAAGGAAAAGGGGCTTTCATATTGAAAATGAGCTAAGGTAGGAATATAATATATTCATATAATTAATATTCTATTTTTAAATAGTTTGGAAAACACGATGGAAGGGTTAGATAATGATTGGGCCATGTACTATATACGGTACTTCTCTTTATTTCCCGTGTGGATGTGTAAGTATTGTATAGACTGCTATTTAAAGGCCTCATGCATTCCCTGCTTTTGGGAGGACTTCAGAAAACTAAAGGTGTCTGCAACATACACTCTGTGGACAAAAGTATTGGGACATCTATAAATTACATTTACAGGAACTGTTATGACAACTTAGTCTAAATCGGTAGAAGTTGATATGGAGTTGGACCTCTCCTCGTAGCGAAAACAGTTTCCATTCTTCTGAGAAGGCTTTGTATAAGATTTTGCAGTGTGTTTGTGAGAATTGTTCCTGGTGCACAAGCTCCGTTCTACTTCATCCTAAAGGTGTTTGAAAGGGTTGGGGTCCGGGCTCTGTGCAGACTGTCAAGTTCTTCGTTACCAAACTCACCCAACCATTTGTTATGAACCTTACTTTAGTGGAACGGTGCACATGCACAGTCATTCTGGAACAAAAATTAGATTTCTCCAAAGTGTTTTATAAAGTTGGACGCAAACGATTGTCCAAAATGTCATAGTATGCTCAAGTATTAAGTTTAATCTTTACTGGAACTAGGGAACCGAGGCAAACCGCTGAAAAACAACCTCCTAGCATCTTCCCTCCTCCACCAAAGTCTACAATTGTGACAATGCAGTCAGGAAGTTTATATTCTCCTGGCATTCGCCAAACTGAGAGTGGTACAAATAGAGAGGCATCATTTATCAGTCCACAGAACACGGTTCCACTGCTCCAGAGTCAGGAGTCAGTGATTTCTTTGGAACTAGCCATTCATTCAAAAATGTTTGTAAGGGAAGACTGCATTGTGAGGGTCTGGATTTTATGCACTTGTGGCAAGGAAGATGCTTTGTGGAGATTTGGAAAATAACAGTACAAATATAGGCTTCAGGTTATAAGTGGTGTCAGACTCAAACCTTGGGACTGCAGGATCTGAAGTAAGAAGAACTCGCCAGGAGTTAATGTAACATTCTTCTTGTTGAAGGTGTTGTCCAACTTCTTTGAAGAAAAACCCATATTAACAGTAGCGAACAAAAAACAAATAATGTTAATACTGTTAACCTCTTCAGATCTAATGCAGATGCTCAGCTGCTCCTCTTGGTCATTGTATACAAGTGGCCATCATTTGACCGCTGCAGCCAAACAAAGGTCAAGTGCCATACTATTGGCATCATATCTGTGCATTAAGCAGTATACTACTCACTTGTCTGATGATTGGCAGCAAGTAGATTTTTTATTGCTTATATAACATCTACCGCTTTTGTGATTTAGTATTTAAGAACTTGGATAACCCATTTAAGGTGGTAAAAATTGAATTGAGGGAGTTAATCCGAAGATAGAGGCTAACTTAGATTGTAAGTGGTCATGGAGGAGCCTTTGGTGATCTACCAAAGTTGAGAAAGTCCTAAATCCCATCTGTAGCTTTCACCTCTCAGGACTATGTACTGAAAAAGCAGGTCAAGTTGTAACTTGCTGTGTATGATATTGAAGCATCTGTTATTTTGTACTATTTTATCTAGCATTTTGTCTTTTTTGCTGTGCTTAGCTGTGGGAGCTTTATATAGTTTGTTCTCTGTGCCAAATAGCAGACACAGCTGCACAGGTATCGGGGGAGCACTGCGATCAGCAACTCCTGCGCTTCCACTACCCCAATGCTAGGTTTGGATATGGCAATATTCCCAGTCTTGCCGCCTGTGTAACGAATTAACAATTAATGTGAATATTTTATATAATGTAGATAAACCACAGGAAACAGCCGTTCTATCTCCAACTGATTTTCTTACTACAGGAAAAATCATGTCGGGTTGTGGTATTTACTGGAGAATGAAACACGAATGAATATCTGTTTTCATAAACAATCATTAAGTACAAGCATCCTGTAAAGAGCGCTACTGCGAAGGCATATCTTAAAGCATGATAAACCCAAGAGATGTCCCCAAATATAACCTTTCTGAATTCTACAAGTCCACTGATTGCTGTATATATGCAGCTGGCTGTGGATTTTTTCATTGGTGAAATAGTGAATTGACCTCGAGGTCATATAGAAAATTTAGAAAGGATCCTTCACTTGGAAATAAACATGCCTTGACAAGCAGCATTAAGGCAGCTAACGAGACAGGTGTTGTCCATCCCTCATTTGTTTTTTTCAAAAACTGCCTGGCAAGCTTAAAAATAATAAAAGAAAATATTCTCAAATTACTAATTTCCGGTAGTTCCTCTTTCATCTTGACCTTGGTACCAGTTGGTCTCTACTGGTGATGAGTGAACGTGCTCGGATGTGTTATCTGAGTAACTTGGGCATGCTCGGATAATATATTCGAGTCCATGTACTTGCATGTTTTGCGCCCATGGACAGCCACAACACATGCAGATTGCCTGATTGTTTGGCAGCTGTCTAACGCATAGTCCCCTGTCTAGAGCATCAGGGGACTATATGTGGTTTTGTTATTTTATTCTATTTCCTCCATTGTCTTCTGACCTCGGAAAGCCACTTTAATCTTGGTACTTGGTTCAGCCGTTGGTTTGCATTCAGTGCGTTAATAATATTATACTGTGTATTTTAAGCAATTATAACACTTGTGTCTTGAAATCTGCACGTGGTTTTGAGGTGTGAGATTTGGGGCTACTGATCTATCTTTACATCAACTTCCTGGCTGACAACGTTTGACTTCTGACTAAAGTGAATTTATAAAGGAACAAAAGAATGAAAAATGGATAAAAAGAAGGAGAATACTTAAAACATTGATTATTGGAAAGCTAAGAGAGTAGAAGGGTGGAGGAAAGGGACTGAAGGGAGAGGAGGAAGGGCAGAAAGAAAGAAGAGGCAGTAAGTGAAAGAAGGGAAGTAGTAGGATAAAAGTAAAAGACAAAAGTAAATGAATGAGGGAAGAAAAGGGTAGAATAAGTGATAAAAGGAAATAAAGATGGAAAGAAAGGGAATACCTAAACTGTTGAGTAGTAAGAAAAAGGAGGAAGGGGAACAATGGGAGGGAGGACAAGAGACGAAAATCAGAAACAAAAGATAAGAGAAAAGGAAGAGAGGTTAGGAAGAAAAGGAGGGAATTGAGGAATTGAAGGAAAGAAGTAATTTAGGATGGAAGAGAATGAAAACCTAAACCTTGTTATCTGTAAAGAAGGAATGGAGAGAGGAAGGAATGGAAGGAAAGAAAAATGGGAGAAAAGAAAAAAGGAACGTTGGGAAGAATAGGAGACAATGGAGTAAAGAAGGAAATAATGTATGATGAAAGAAAAGGTAGGAACTAAACCTTTCCATGTATATTAAGTACGTTAAACATACACTCTGTGCGTCACTGCAATTAGTTGTGCGGAGATACAAAAAAATAAAGCATTTTTTTCTACTTTCTACAACATTCCTACAACATTTTCTAATTCAATTGCAGAAAAGTAGACTTATTTGTGAGGAACGCTTTTCAAAAAAATACCACTCGGGATTGAACATGTTGGCTAGGAGGAATAATAAATATATCGTAAAATATTAATATTTTCATGACTTTTTATGAACTCATTAGGAATAAGAAAAATGTGCACAATTTGTTCTTGCTGGCAGGTTAGATTTACTCTGCAAGAGGAATAGCTGGTGAAAAATAAAAGCTCCTTTCAATAATAAAAAATCAGCACAAAAGGAAAAAATTTCCGTTCTAAATCTGCATCAGCTACACATCTTTGTTGGAAGTCAGAGGTTCATAAATTAACAAGGATTCCTGTTGTCCTAAAGCTGTTCTTTTAATTATTCATTATTTACTCAGATATTCACTTGTACATGTAATAGCAACGTACAATTAGTCTGACTATGGAATCTGCTGTTTACAAAGAGGGAAATTATAGACATTGGCAATGTGCGTGCTACCAGCTGTTGAACTGAAGCTTGCAACTCTCACAGTATTCTTCCACCAATCACACCTGCTACAAATTTCATGCACTTTGTTACTTATAGAAACTGAAAGAAATCTACAAGTTTACATTGTGAGTAAAAGTTTTTAGTTGTAAATCTCTGTATAGCATAGTGCTAGAGATGAGCGGATCTTTTGAAATTCAAATTATCTGAATTTGTGGAATTTCCCCCCAAAATTTGATCTGCAGCCAATAAATCTGCACAATTTTCAATACTGGAAGACTTGTAATCAGAGGTCGATGATAATGAGGGCAATATTGGCTATCGCCCGGGGCCCGAATCTCCTGGGAGCCCATCGCCAGATTGCCCTCATTATGATGTTTTTTGCGCTGCCATTTTCAGTGCATATATTCCAGCAGGGAGCTTTCCTGGTGCTTGCCTGCCAACGATACAGAATGGCAGCGCAGTTCCAGGGAAGCTCCCGTCGCCTCTGCTGTGACTTCACAGCATGTCATTGCACTAGCATGTATGCTCTGGCCAAGTAGAAGTGGAGCGTTGGAGCAGAACTTTCTCACGCTCACGGTGTCCTCAGACAGGGAATAGGAGTTCACTGGGAGACACTGAGCATACGCTGCTCAGTGTCTCTGCTAGATAACAAGCTGTATGGTCGCATCATGCAACCATGCAGCCTGCCATCTAGATGTAGCAGAGCGAGACCCGTCGTGGGAAAATAGATTAGCAGCATCTCTGCGGTAAGGGGAGGAATATTGTTCTATTATTTTTAACTTCTTTGCAGATGATAAGGGCATTGATGGAATAGGCGAGGTCGTAAGTATGGTTTATTTAGGATTTATTAAAGGAGTCTGTGTCATTCTTTCAATTAAAGGGCTTTATTCTTTTTGTGTGTGTTTTCAAACAATATGATTATGGGTTTAGTAATGGGGGCGTCTTATTACTAACCTCGGGGCTTGATGTCACCTGAAAATACAAGACTTTTCTGGGGCAGCTGAGAGCTGATGTTTTTAGCCTTGGGGGGACAGTATCCATGGCCCCTTCCTAGGCTATTATTTTCAACCCGCATTTTGTCTGTATAGACTTTACTGGTTATTATTTATAGAGGGGCCCTACATCATTTTTTTTAGGGTCCCCCATTTTAATAGCCAGTAAAGGCTAAATATGCAGTTGTGAGCTGATATTAATAGCCTGGGAAGCTCCATGGGTATTACCCCTTTCCAAGGATTTAAACATCGGTCCCCAGCCATCTGCTTTCCCTCTGCTTGTTATAAAAATTATGCAGGAACCCACGCCATTTTTTTTAGAAAAATAATCTTTTATTAATTAAATTCATGTACAGTAAGCTGCACACACACTGCACTAATTGTAATTGTTACTTACATCTGTATATCTACCTATTCTATTTGTACCATATTTACTTTATGTAATCCATCTATTCTATCCTGTTAGCTCCTGCTGTGATTTTATGCTAAGTAGCTGCTGAATTGCCAGCTTTTCATATATCTATCCATCTATGTAATACAGTATATATACGTACTGTATATATATGTGTGTGTCACTGACAACTACCCTATATACTCGAGTATAAGCCGACCCAAGTGTAAGCCGAGACCCCTAATTTTGCCACAAAAAACTGGGAAAACTTATTGATTCGAATATAAGCCTAGGGTAGGAAATGCAGCAGCTACTGGTAAATTTCAAAAATAAAAATAGATACCAATAAAAGTAAAATTAATTGAGATATCAGTAGGTTAAGTGTTTTGAATATCGATATTGAATCAGGAGCGCCATATAATGCTGCATACAGTTCATCACGGGCCCCATAAGATGCTCCATACAAAATACGCCCCAGATAATGCTCCATAAAGTTCATGATAGGCCCCATAAGATGCGCCATATTAAAATATTCCCCATATAATGCTGCATAAAAGGTTAAAGATGGCCCCATAAGATGTTCCATAGAATATTATGCCCCACATAATGCTGCACAAAGGTTGATGGCCACATAAGATGCTCCATAGAATATTATGCCCCATATAATGCTGTACAAAGGTTAATGGCCCAATAAGATGCTCCATAGAATATTATGCCCCATATGCTGCTCCTTAAAGGTTGATGGCCCCATAAGATGCTCCATAGAATATTATGCCCCGTATAATGCTGCACAAAGGTTGAGGGCCCCAGAAGATGCTCCATAGAATATTATGCCCCATATAATGCTGCACAAAGGTTGATAGCCCCATAAGATGCTCCATAGAATATTATGCCCATATAACCGGTTACAGTCTGGCTTCCCACCACATGACTCAACTGAAACTGCCCAGACGTCACTGCTCTGCTGTCCAGAATCCCAGAGTGCCTATCAGCCATATCCTTCTTCTTCTCCTCTCGCTTCCTCAAACTCAATGTAGACAAATCTGAACTCATCATCCTTCCGCCATCCCATAGATTTTCCTTACCTGACCTATCTATCGCAATCAATGACATCATGCTTTCCCCCGTACCGGAAGTCCGCTGCCTCGGAGTAACCTTTGACTCTGCCCTGTCCTTCAAACCGCACATCCAAGCTCTTTCCACCTCCTGTCGCCTCCAACTCAAAAATATCTCCAAAATCCGTCCTTTCGTCAACCGTCAATCTACTAAAATGCTTGTGCATGCCCTAATCATCTCCCGCCTTGACTACTGCAATATCCTTTTCTGCGGCCTCCCTGCTAACACCCTTGCACCTCTCCAGTCCATCCTTAACTCTGCTGCCCGACTAATTCATCTCTCTCCTCGCTACTCCTCTGCTTCCCCCCTCTGCAAATCTCTTCACTGGCTCCCATTCCCTCAGCGTATCCAGTTCAAATTACTAATACTGACCTACAAAGCCATCCATAACCTATCTCCATATATCTCTGAACTAATCTCCCGATATCTTCCCTCACGTAATCTCCGGTCCTCCCAAGACCTCCTTCTCTCCTCCACACTTATTCGCTCCTCATCCAATCACCTCCAAGACTTCTCCCGAATATCCCCCATCTTCTGGAATTCTCTGCCCCAACACGTCCGACTATCAACCACATTCGGATCCTTCAGACGGAACCTGAAAACCCATCTCTTCAGGAAAGCCTACAGCTTGCACTGACCCCGCTGTCTCCTCATCACTACCGAAGCTACTGCCTCACCAACAGCGGAGCTCCTGCAACCCTCAACCTACTGCCTCCTTCCCCATAATCCTGTAAAATGTAAGCCCGCAAGGGCAGGGTCCTCGCGCCTCTGTATTAGTCTGTCATTGTTAGTTTGTTTACTGTAAGTGATATCTGTAACTTGTATGTAACCCATTCTCATGTATAAATAATAATAATAACTAAAGTGACCAATGACCTACTAACCGCCAAGAGCAAGCGACACTACTCTGTCCTCCTCCTCCTGTACCTGTCTTCTGCCTTCGACACTGTGGACCATTCACTCCTGTTACAGATTCTTGGCATCACAGACGTGGCCCTATCCTGGATCTCATTATATCTAACAGACCCGACATTCAGTGTCTCCCTCTCCCACACCACCTCATCATCTCGCCCCTGTCTGTCAGCGTTCCCCAAGGCTCAGTTCTAGGACCCCTACTCTTCTCCATCTACACCTTTGACCTGGGGCAGCTCATAGGATCCCACGGTTTACAATATCATCTCTACGCTGATGACACGCAGATCTACCTATCTGGACCTGACCTCACATCCTTACTGACCAAAATCCCACAATGTCTGTCTGCTTTTTCATCTTTCTTTTCTTCTCACTTTCTAAAACTGAACATGGACAAAACAGAATTCATAATCTTTCCCCTACCTCACTCTACCCCTCCACCCAACCTATCCATTAATGTCAATGGCTGCTCACTTTCCCCAGTCCCACACGCTCGGTGCCTCAAAGTGATCTTTGACTCTGCCCTCTCTTTCAAGCTACATATCCAAGCCCTCGCCTCCTCCTGCCAATTCCAACTCAAAAACATTTCCTGGATCCATTCATTCCTTGACCATGAAACCACAAAAACACTAGTGCATGCCCTTATCATCTCCCACCTCGACTAATGCAACCTCCTACTCTCTGACCTCCCCTCTAGCACTCTGGCACTATTCCAATCCATCCTAAACTCTGCTGTCCGACTAATGCACCCATTATTTCCCAGCCTCTCCTCTCTGCCAGGCCCTTCATTGGCTTCCTATTGCCCAGAGGCTACAGTTGAAAACACTAACAATGACATACAAAGCCATTCACAACCTGACTCCTCCATACATCTGTGACATGGTCTCCCGATACCTACCTACACGCAACCTTCGATCCTCTCATGATCTCCTTATCTATTCCTCTCTCATCTCTTCCTCCCACAACCGCATCCAAGACTTCTCCCGTGCTTTCCCCATACTCTGGAACTCTTTACCCCAACACATCAGGCTCTCGCCTACCACGGAAACCTTCTAAAGGAACCTGAAGACCCACCTCTTCCGACAAGCCTACAACCTGCAGCAATCCTCTGTCTGCTGAACCGCCGCATGACCAACTCTACCCATTCCTAGTGTATCCTCACCCATCCCTTGTAGACTGTGAGCCCTCGCAGACAGGGTCTTCACCTCCTCCTGTATTTGTGTGTGCCTTGTTTTACTCATGTTTACTGTACTTGTCTATATTTACCCCGTTAACATGTAAAGTGCCATGGAATAAATGTCGCTATAAGAATGTGTAATAATAATAATAATATAATGCTGCACAAAGGTTGATGGCCCCATAAGATGCTCCATAGAATAATATGCCCCATATGCTGCTGCGATTATAAAAAATAAATAAAAATGACATACTCATCTCTCATCACTGGGGGTCTGCTGCCGGTGTCCTGAGCAGGCAGGGACACCGGCGTGCTATGGGGGCCAGGTGTGGGAGTCGCTGCTGGCTCAGGATACCGGCACCTGCGATATTCACCTGTCCCCGTTCCACCACTATGCGCCGCTGTGTCTTCCGGCTCTCTGCAGTAACTGTTCAGGCAGAGGGCGCGCACTAACCACTTAATCGCGCCGTCTGACCTGATCTCACAGCCAGAGGACGCGGAAGACACAGCCCGGTGGTGAAACGGGACAGGTGAATATCGCATGGCTTTCCCTCCCCCATCATACTCACTTGCTCCCGGCGCAGTCTCTACAAGTCCGTGCTTCTTTGATGGTCTCTCTGTCGCCGGCAGCTTGTTCCTGTGTTCAGTGGTCACATGGTACCACTCATTAATTAATGAATATGCGCTCCACGCCTATGGGAGTGGAGTCTCGTACATATTTATTACTTTAATGAGCGGTACCACATGACCGCTGAACACAGGAAGAGCTGCTGGTGCCGGAGACCATCGGAGAAGCAGGGAAGTGCAGATACTGCACCGGGAGCAGGTGAGTATGATGTGACAGCCGCCGCTCCCCCTCCCTCGCTGACCCCTGAGACAATGACTCAAGTACAAGCCGAGATGGGCACTTTTAGCCTAAAAAAATGGGCTGAAAATCTCGGCTTATATGCGAGTATATGCGGTATATATCTATGTATTCTATTTATTCTAACCTATCACTCTGTGATTTTACTGCATGCGGCACATGAATTGCCAGCTTTTCAAAGGACACCGGTGCGTAAAAATCAGACAGCACTCACATGGTCTGAGTGCTGTGCGATTTTTTTCTCGCACCCATAGGCTTGCATTGGCACATCTCGGCTGAGTGTCGGAGACAATCGCAGCACGCTGTGATTTTACATGCACACCAAATACGGCTGAGAAAATAAATGCTGATTTGAGCTGCCCCATAGATTAATACTGGGCCGAGTGCGATGTTTTCTAGCATAGCACTCCACCGTATTCTATGTTAGTGTGACTCCTACCTTACCCAGTCACTCCGGACATGGAAAACCATTTTGATCTACAAACTGTTCTCCACTGGGAATCGCTGATCTGTGATGGCATAGGTACTAACCCCAACTGTGCAAGGTATGATAATCCTCTAGATCAGTGTTTCTCAACTCCGGTCCTCAAGACCCACCAACAGGTCACGTATTCAGGATTTCCTTAGTATCGCGTAGGTGATGGAATGAATGCCTGACCAGGTGATGAAATTATACTAAGGAAATCCTGAAATCCTGACCTGTTGGTGGGTCTTGAGGACTGGAGTTGAGAAACACTGCTCTAGATGTCATAGTGGGACATTATGGAGAAACCTGTGCGGCCACGCTAAACGGGCACATTTTTTTGTAAACCGTGAATCAAAATCTCAATGTGTTTGAATTAGTACGAAATGGTGAATTTTTAGAAATTCAACGCAAATTCGATCTTTCGCAGACCGGTCTGCTCATCTCTACATAGTGCACATATGGCTGCTTAGCCGTGACTATGGTCTCTAAGACTGAATTAATACTGCAAGATCCAATTGTGTTTAAAGCTAAAACATTTTGCAACATTTTCATAAAATCAGTAGATCACTACCTAGTTATCAATCATTTCTAAGATTAATAGAGGACTAGTACACGATAGCGTTACAGGAGCACAGGGTAAAGGAGTAATAGCTAACAAAAAATACCCACTAAAATTTAACTTGCAATATTTTATTTAAAATTGTATATTTATAGAAAAAAGACCCTCATGTTAGAGGTAATAAGATAAACATAATGTTTTTAAGAAGATAAGCAATATACGATTTCCACCAGAGAAAACGGATAACTAATTTATGCCCCAGAGACTATAGCACAAAAGATACTTCTATCTCTCCCTACGTGTCCCTAGACTGATAATCCTACTTAGCCGCAGAGTTTGGTAACCTGTAATGAACGCAAATGGCTCCCCCGCTCACTATCGGCTGACCCTTATAGGTCCTATTAATTACTGGTCTAATACAGAGCAGTTACAATTAAGGCCCTACGGGCCTGCAGATTACAAACCCAAACAGAGTGGAATACTGGATTTAAACCACAAAAATAATCAGTATTCAGAAGAGAAAAAACTGCAGGATGTTCTATTGTATGTTTATCTATAATGCCTGCTATGTATAGTCAAAAGGGGGGGCATAAACAACCCCCACAGTGCACAGCAAAAAAAACCCTTGATTTAGAAAAAGTACTTATCCACATCCCTAGCATTGATTATAGCATTAAAAACAAACAGCATCAGCAAGGCATCTTATCAGATCGGTGCACTTATCTGCATTTATAGCCTCAACATATTTCCCCTCCGTCAGGCTCCAGAAAAGGATGACGTCAGAAATTGACGTCCATGATATGCTATGTCCCGATTTTAGGTCTCCAAGTAATATCCCCCTTCCCATTTAAATATCCCTCCCCAACTATAACCAATTTCCATTAGCAATCATAGAGGAAGAGCAACTTGCTGGATTATATGTCCCCATTGTCTGTGTTGTGCATACTGAGCATGTTGTAGCTTCTTACAGACACTAGAGGTCTGTGAATGTTAAACACTTAAATGCGCAGGTGCCACATTACCCTCAGTTCACACAATCTGATATGATGACATATGTTACGCCACCCGCTACTACTTATTAAATAGGGGTATTCCAGAAGAACAGGCTAGGATTGCGCATGCGCTATTATCCCTATGGGTCATGTCCGATATCCGATAATACAGTGATGTGAACTATGTACTGCTATACATTTAATGATGTGTTCGTATGACCAGCACTGCCGCCTTTCACTAGACCTTAGTGTACAAGTCTCCTCTAAAATGTAAAGTGCTGCAAAAAAATGTTGGCGCTATAGAAATAATAACTATTATAAAGGAGGTCTTCATACAACTTTTGTTCAAGTAGTCATATAGTGGTACATAAGTCCAAAGCCTGCCAAAAATTACAAGTAGGGTCATCCATACACCCTCGAAAGCACCAGCTGTAGTGCCTCATTCAAATATTGTGAACAAAGTGTAGTTGTGGTACTTCTACACTCACAAAAGCTCTGCACACAGTGCAAAGCCTGCCAAAAATTACAAACAGGGTCATCCATATATCCTTGAAGGTGCCAACTGTAGTAACTCATTCAAATAATAAGAAAGGGTCGCTGAGGTACTTCTACACTCATAAAGGCTGTACTCATAGTGAAAAGCCTGCCAAAAATTACTCGGCATCTGTAGTGCATGTGCCGTGCCAGACTGTAGCATCCCTGTCCACAAGCACTTATCCACATGTCAGTCATTAAGTAGATGATCCCAGTAACCATATTGGTAAGGGTGTGAGTGATGTTCCTGGACAAGTGCTGGTGCAGGGCGAGGATGCCACACCAAGAGAAAAAGTGGGGATCGGGCACCGAAGTACCAAATTTGTACACCCGTAGCATGCCAATTTTTGTTTTTATTTCAAACCAATGAAATTTCACGCAAACCAAATTCTACAGTACATATGACAAAAGTCAAATTTTGAACAGCCAAATTTATACACCTCTAGAATGCCAATTCTTGTTTTATTTAAAAAAACACAAAATTTTACACAAAGGATCTAATATATATATATATATATATATATATATATATATATATATATATATATATATACTGTATATATATATCACAATAGTCAATTCTTGAACAACCAAATATGTACACTTCTAGCAGGCCAAGTTTCGTCTTTATGTAATTTCGCACAAACCGAGTTCTACAGTATATATGCAATAACAGCAATAAATACCCTGAAATGCAAAAACATGAACATAACTCTAAAAGTTAATATTTGAAAACTTTTGGTTTAAAAAAGAGTATTAGTACAATATACAATTCATTTTGATCTTTATTTGATAATTATTAAAAAGAAAACCATATGGAATATACAAAAGTAATATCAGAAGCTGCAGTGCCATATATTAGTCGCAGGAGACCATATTACTCATTTTGCCCTGTTTAAAATCCTATTATATATCCATTAGACCAGAATACGTAGATATAAGTACAAAACAAAATGCATATAGTATAAAGTGCTGCTTAATAACATGCATGTACCATACAATATAATAATAGTAGGATTTACATGATAGGACACGGTATAGTGGTGGTGCTCCCGCCACCCCAGCGCACGTTTTGTATGGTCACTTCCTCAGAAGGTGTGTGTTGGAGAAGAGGGTCGTTGTTTATATAGTGCAGGCTGGCCAGTAAGGAGGTGGAAAACATTTGGTACACCGAGAATTTGATTGCCGAGGCAATCAGTGAGCTGATAGTGTGTCCGTAGTTGGCGCATGCATGATGTACGCCCGGTGCCATGTGAGTGCTGCTTTGGCTTGTGGTGGATGACTAATTGAATCCAGAATTTTTTTAATGCTTTTTGGACTGTTATATAATACCAAAATGTAAAACAAAGCACTTAATACTCTATAGATGACTAATTGAATCAAGAAAAAATTTTGAACACTTTTCTGGAGTGTTATATGCCACCGAAATGTAAAACAAAGCATGTAATACTCTATGGATGACAATATAGTGATTTTTTCACCCCACTCTAAAAAAGAATGTGGTGACGTGCAGCAGCTATATATTTTGCAACAAACTACAAAGCCCTAAGTCTTGCCTAGACGCTGTATTCTGCCACTCTCCCGATTCCTTTAATGGTTCCTAGTCTAAATGCAGAATGTATCTGATACAAACAGCAAAGCACAAGATTATATATGTATTGTAAGATTGCGCTTACTGCATGTGTTGGGGGACACTCGCTTGGCACAGGATTCAAGCACACGGGCACGTTTTTCACTTAAACACAGTCTATACGGTTTATTATGGCATCATAAACCGGGTCATTCACAGGTCATTACACTTCATGGGACACAATAGGTACCAACCGCTGACATTAAGTTGCAGCTTTATCTTAGACATTTCATATTCAGCTTTATCTCACGGACACTAAACATGCTGGACCTCTCACTTCGTCCAGTTACGATGGGTGTCCGTATGCTGAACAGTTCACCAATGTCCCTAGTCATATAGCGCACATGACATTGGGTCGCGGTCTCTAAATACGCTGAACCTCACTTCGTTCAGTTACCGTGATAGACCGCACAGTTCATAGACTATCACAAGCACCAACAGTCAGTGGTACCTTATGGGAGCTTCTGCTCCACCTGCTGACTCCTCATCAGTCCTCTCTCCTGGGGAAACTGCCTTACAGGGTTCACCAACTGGCCTGGCCGGCACACATCAGTCAGTCGAGAGTCACCAAAGGATGGTAGCTTCCCCATCACAGACCATCCATGTCCACAGTCTTTCAGGTGCTCCAGGAAGACTCCACTCACAGGAGCTTCCAACACAGACCGTCCAGGACCCCAGTTTCACTGTGCGCTATTCAGGATGTCCATCCCACCTGGGACTGTCCAACACACTGGCGTGTGCTCGTCAGGATTCCTACTCCCAGGACAACCAACACAGGTTGTGCTCTTCAGGAAGCCTACCCCCAGGACTTCCAACACAGGATACTCAGTGCGCTATTCAGGATGTCAATGCCACATGGGACCGTCCAACACACAGGCATGGGACCTGTCCAGATGCTATTCGGGACATCTGTCCAACACCACAGGCCACCAGGTCCAAAGCCCCACCACGTGCTCTTCAGGGAGACGACACTCCCAACACATAGGCTCTCCAGGACCTTCCAGCATAGACCATTCAGGTCCACACTTAGCGACCATGTGACCCACACCCTGGTCACATTATGAACTGTAACCACTCCAACAGGTGGGAGTGTGTGTGTGGCTAGTTTGACCCCCTATCTCTCATAACTAGCCCAGTAAGTCTCCCTTCACAACTATACCAAACACTTGTGGGACTACAGGACCCAGAACAACAACATTACATCAGATTTACCACGCAGACTCCCTCTGCGACACATATCGGCCACTTACAATTCTGCCAGTCGCTGTTTCACCACCATTACAACAACAGATATGCCTCCATGCATATCCCGAGGAGCACACACAGTGCCCCCTAGCTGCCACAGAGGTCACTGCATCACAATATATACAGTATATATATTTTTTTATGTTACGATCATGTTTATTATTTGTCTTGCAGAGATTCAGTAACTCACATTGTGGCTGAGAATAATTCTGGGGATGAAGTTTTGGAGTGGCTGAAATCCACAAAACTGACTGAAGCAAATGGTTATCAGATTCTGGATATCTCTTGGTTCACAGAATGCATGGGAGCTGGATACCCCATAAAAATTGAACGCAGACATCAGCTGCAGCAGGTAAAGCTCGTTACGTGTTTTTGGAATCATATTCTTATATATTCTTGGTAGACTTTAGACCATTAACTTGCACCTATAAAAACAGCATTTAACAATAATAACTAATGTGCATTTTTACACCCGCTAAATCAAGCTCCCTTTCCTAGACACTTGGCTATTGGATAGTGAAGCAAACATTTCTTAGACAATATATTTTCTTAAAATTTGTGTAAAAAAATATTCTGGCAGAGCAACAGTACTAAATATGGGACTCGGTGCCCTAAAGTCCTAAAGTCAAAGAATAAACTGCAGAGCCAGGATGTCAATATAAACCCTTGGAATCCCCCTTTAAGCTCTGGTCATGCTATAAACCATGGCCCATTACTCCCAGCACTGGCTGCTCACTTTGTTAATTTAATGGGTTTCTTCCTTAGCTCAACGTTAACCATATTGCTACCAATTTCATTACAAACTCACAACAGAAGTTACAGTTATTTTATCCAATTTTAAACATGAAAATTAAAGTTCAAATATGATGTGAAAGAATTATGACTCGTCCATCAGTCCACACATCCAAGATGTCTTGTCTAGTTTGGAACCTCAGACCCTCCATTTTCTGCCCTACAAAGTTTCTTGTATTATCACAGGAGAAAAAAAGAGTCCAAAAATTGCCAATATATTACAAAAATAACAATATTTATTTAAACAATCAAACACTGGTTTGTACATTAAAAATTCATAATATTACAAAAAAATGAAGTATATGGATTTTATCATCAATGCGACTACATCCATGGATGCAAAGAAAGACCCAAGAATATAGAACGGGACATATAATATCACAGCAAGATGAAGGAATTATGCAAATGACAAGATGTCCATATTACTATAAAGTATTAAGTGCATATGCCTAATTTATAGCGATTTTGCAAATAGTGCATTTATATAAACAGTTAATGAGTTAATTACTATATGCCTCTGTGCACGTAATCCAAAGTAGTATAGGTGAATAAACGGGATAATTACCCATAAGTGTAGAAGTCCCGTCTGGACCCTGGTCACCTTACGGGGGCAAGGATTTTTGATACGTTGAGTGTGACTCCGGCCTTATATGGTGCATGCCAGCTTATAGAAGTTTAAGTTCCCAAGTGAGACTAAGTTAGAAAGTAAAAGCAAAGTTTATAGTAAAATGCGCAAAAATAAAACCAAATTAAATGGTGAAATTTATGTTCTCACTCCACCAGAATGAGTTAATAAACGTTGTCAATAATGGCGATGAGAAAATATATCAAAACCTGCAAAAACAAGTCATCATATAGTTATATAATAGAAAAATAAAAAAATTCTGACTTTCAGAATGCGGCAATAAGAAAAGAAAACAAAAGGTTGGCTCCTTAAAGGGTATCTGTCATCAGGTGTTTAGCCCCCAATGCAATATTATTATCTTAATATATCCTTACCTTGTAATATCTTCACATCCTGTTCTGTCCAAGTGTGTCCGGATCCCAGAATTACAAGCAGCAGAAGTTCACCGACCTTCATATTGGGACACCGTCGCACCACACACACACACACACACACTATATATGCCATAAACACCACACACACACACACACACTTTACGTATGCAGCCTCTTGCACGGTACCACCAGCAGAACACCATCGCGAACATGCCGCCACCAGGGTCAGCCAAATGATTCACCGACCGCCGCCATCTTTGTACAGGAGGAGCGCATGCGCAGTATTACTGTGACGCAGCTATCTTTCTGCACAAAAATGGCGGCTATCTGATTTACTGCCCCTGTGCGAATTCCGTGCAGGCACAGTGAATCATTCGGCTGATCCCGACTCGACGTGTCTACAGGCAGAGGAAACCGGTCACATTAAAAGGGTTTTCACATGAATGAAAGTTCATTTTAAAAATTGTCTGTGTCTGACTGTGCAGATAGATATTTTTGAGAAAGGTCCACACTTGGGACCGAAACATTGCACATGGGCCAATAAACCACTCGTGAATTTTCAGCTGCTTGGTGTGCTGCCTTCATTTTTTGGATTTATTGCAAAGGTTTGGTACATGCCTTGAAGGTGTGTTAGGTGTTGAGTTCCTGCCACTGCACAGGGGGAATCTCAAACCACCTCCGCTGCGGTCTCCCATTCTTCTCCAGCCGCAGTGGAGACGTCGGTCCCAGCATCTGGCGCAGGCCGATACTCTACGCTTGGTTGCTGCTGCTCTTCCAGGCTCAGCTATTGTAGCCAGTACTGGTCAGCGGCGAGCAGACGCCTCTGGGACTAAGTCCTGCTTTTCCCCTTCTGAGCATGCCCAAAGGAAGACTTCTTATTGGAGGTCGGGGGTCACACGCTCAAGTCCTGTAGCAACTCCCATTGGTCCTCTAGGAAGGTCCTAGTCTGCTGCAGCTATAAAAGATTCGCATGGCCACGTGGCCATGCACTAGTGTCAGCTTATGTTATGAGTTTTGCTATTTGGTGGTCATGTCTGCTTGTGGTCAGGTTCGGCTGAAATAAGCCCCTAGAATACCGTCACCTCCGGTGAGGAGTTTTGTGTGTTTGAATACAGGGCAGGCGTATAGCAACTAGAATTCCGGCTCCACCGGAGAGGAGTTGTTTGTGTGTTAGCTGACTGCATGACCACTAGTTGCTTTCTGCTCTGTTAGGTAGCTGTGATCCTCTGTGAGGTTAACAGGGCACAGTGTTTCCCTATCTTGGTGACTCTGTGAAGTAACAGAGTTCGCTTATACTGCCATATACTGCCGCCAATTGCTAGTAGCAGGTTCCTCTCCTGCACGGTGGACCCCGGGCTGCGAACACACCTTTAATAACATATATATGTATTTGGTGCTTTCCGCCAGCCCTAACAAGGTGTCTCCACCCTATCATTATATTGTGCTGCTTTTTCTTTTTCATGATAGATAGATAGATAGATAGATAGATAGATAGATAGACATAGATTATAGAATAAAATGTGTTTTTTTGTCCTTATGTGGATACAATGTAAATTAAGGCACCTTTGTCATAAATGTTTCCATGTTAATAAAATGTTACCTTTACCTACTTTGCTTTCATTTTAACACAGGGTGAGGGGTGAGTGCTAGTGTTGAGCGATACCTTCCGATATCGGAAAGTATCGGTATCGGTTTGGATCGGCCGATATTCAAAAAATATCGGATATCGCCGATACCGATACCCGATCCCAATGCAAGTCAATGGGACCAAAATATCGGAATTAAAATAAACCCTTTCTTTCCTTGTAGGTTCATTCTACATGAAGGAAAACAACTAAGAATAATGCCGGATGTATTTGGGGAGGTGGCGGAGACATTAAAGTCATAGAGGTTTATCCCAATCAAATAGAATAGCATGTTTTTTGTTTTTTTTTAAGACGTTCGGAGTGACAAAGATATTGACTATGTAAATTTTTTTTTTATTTTGTCAGATATTGATGTTTCACTATTCCACGCCCTTCCCCTTCTTTTTTTTCTTTTTTTTTTTCTTTTCCCACACTTTCATCTTCATCATCATCAGCATCTTTGACATCAACTTCTTCACCTTATTCATCTTCTTCTTCATCTTCTACCTATTTTTTTTTTTTTATTACATTCTTCATATTCATTTTATTCAACTATTATTATTCTTCTTATTCTACATATTCTTTTTATTCCACTGTTATTATTCTTCCTATTCTACTTCTTCATCATATTCTCATTTGTGACAGGCATTCCCGTAGTTGTTATCTATAAAAGTTGGAAGATTACACCTTCCGTTCTGCCAGTCACAAAAGTTACATTTGTCCGCGTTCAGTTTGGCCTGCAGCATCAGGCTTTATCCAGGGGCACCACGAGGAGGAACGGACTCACCCCCATACACTGCTTAGTCTTCTTCTGCATATAATTTAGATAATATCTTTTGCTCTGATATTAAGTCTTATGCTTAATGTTCTTCTGCTCTTTGTTCTGCAGCCTCTTGTTCTTCTGCTTCTCGGTCTTCCATGTTGTCGTCTCCAGGGTCGTCGTCTCCAGTGTCGTCATCTCCGCCGTCGTCGTCGTCGTCGTCGTCATCGGGGTGGTCTTCCGTGTCGTCGTCATCGTGGTGGTCTTCCGGGTCGTCGACGTTAGGGTCTTCAACTTGGAAATGTAGCAGAAGGTACAAGAAGGCTGAGAAAATGCCAAGAACCAGCTGATGGAACTGGAACTCGGATGGCTACCCGAAGGTTCAAGAGCCTATGGAACTACCGAGGACCAGCTGACGTTACTGGAACCCGGTTACTAAGCAGGAGGTACCCGTGCTAAAAAGCACTACCAAGGACCGCCTGACGTTGACGGAACTCGGATACCCAGAAGGAGGCACCTAAGCCAAAGGCTCTGCCCGGAACCAGCTGACGTTACTGGAACCAGGATGGGGAGCAGAAGGTACAAGAGCAAAAGACACTGCCGAGAACCAGCTGACGGTACTGGAACCCGGATGGGTAGCCGAAGGTCCAAGAGCCAATGGAACTACCGAGGACCAGCTGACGTTACTGGAACCCGGTTACTAAGCAGGAGGTACCCGTGCCTGAAAGCACTACCAAGGACCACCTGACGTTGGTGGAACTTGGATACCCAGAAGGAGGCACCTAAGCCAAAGGCTCTGCCCGGAACCAGCTGACGGTACTGGAACCAGGATGGGGAGCAGAAGGTACAAGAGCAAAAGACACTGCCGAGAACCAGCTGACGGTGCTGGAACCAGGTGGTGGACCCGAAGGCCCACAGGAGAGGAGAGAACAGCTAGGCCGCGAGGCAGCCGCAGTTACCGAACCCCAACAGTCCTACAGGGGGAGCTGGGCCTACTGGCACTACAGAACCAGCCTTGACTACCAGTTCACGCAGCCCACATAGGAAGCTCCTAAACTGGAGGCACCCTGGAGTTGGCTAACCCGACCGCACCACGACGAGGCAAGCATAGGTGTCTCAGTGAGCTTGACACAACCCGGAAACAGCTGACGGTGCTGAAACCAGGCTTGGCACGAGGGAGTACCTGTGACAAAAACACTGCCGAGAACCAGCTGGCGGTGCTGGAACCCGGATGCGTTGCCCCAGTGTGCAAGAGCCAATGGCACGACCGAGGACCAGCTGACGGTGCTGGAACCCGGTTACTAAGCTGTAGGTGCCCGCGCTTAAAAGCACTACCAAGGACCGCCTGGCGTTGGCGGAACTCGGATACCCAGGAGGAGGCACCTAAGCCAAAGGCTCGGCCCGGAACCAGCTGACGGTGCTGGAACCAGGTGGTGGACCCGAAGGTCCACAGGAGAGGAGAGAACAGCTAGGCCGCGAGGCAGCCGCAGTTACCGAACCCCAACAGTCCTACAGGGGGAGCTGGGCCTACTGGCACTACAGAACCAGCCTTGACTACCAGTTCACGCAGCCCACATAGGAAGCTCCTAAACTGGAGGCACCCTGGAGTTGGCTAACCCGACCGCACCACGACGAGGCAAGCATAGGTGTCTCAGTGAAGTTGACACAACCCGGAAACAGCTGACGGTGCTGAAACCAGGCTTGGCACGAGGGAGTACCTGTGACAAGAACACTGCCGAGAACCAGCTGGCGGTGCTGGAACCCGGATGCGTTGCCCCAGTGTGCAAGAGCCAATGGCACGACCGAGGACCAGCTGACGGTGCTGGAACCCGGTTACTAAGCTGTAGGTGCCCGCGCTTAAAAGCACTACCAAGGACCGCCTGGCGTTGGCGGAACTCGGATACCCAGGAGGAGGCACCTAAGCCAAAGGCTCGGCCCGGAACCAGCTGACGGTGCTGGAACCAGGTGGTGGACCCGAAGGTCCACAGGAGAGGAGAGAACAGCTAGGCCGCGAGGCAGCCGCAGTTACCGAACCCCAACAGTCCTACAGGGGGAGCTGGGCCTACTGGCACTACAGAACCAGCCTTGACTACCAGTTCACGCAGCCCACATAGGAAGCTCCTAAACTGGAGGCACCCTGGAGTTGGCTAACCCGACCGCACCACGACGAGGCAAGCATAGGTGTCTCAGTGAAGTTGACACAACCCGGAAACAGCTGACGGTGCTGAAACCAGGCTTGGCACGAGGGAGTACCTGTGACAAGAACACTGCCGAGAACCAGCTGGCGGTGCTGGAACCCGGATGCGTTGCCCCAGTGTGCAAGAGCCAATGGCACGACCGAGGACCAGCTGACGGTGCTGGAACCCGGTTACTAAGCTGTAGGTGCCCGCGCTTAAAAGCACTACCAAGGACCGCCTGGCGTTGGCGGAACTCGGATACCCAGGAGGAGGCACCTAAGCCAAAGGCTCGGCCCGGAACCAGCTGACGGTGCTGGAACCAGGTGGTGGACCCGAAGGTCCACAGGAGAGGAGAGAACAGCTAGGCCGCGAGGCAGCCGCAGTTACCGAACCCCAACAGTCCTACAGGGGGAGCTGGGCCTACTGGCACTACAGAACCAGCCTTGACTACCAGTTCACGCAGCCCACATAGGAAGCTCCTAAACTGGAGGCACCCTGGAGTTGGCTAACCCGACCGCACCACGACGAGGCAAGCATAGGTGTCTCAGTGAAGTTGACACAACCCGGAAACAGCTGACGGTGCTGAAACCAGGCTTGGCACGAGGGAGTACCTGTGACAAGAACACTGCCGAGAACCAGCTGGCGGTGCTGGAACCCGGATGCGTTGCCCCAGTGTGCAAGAGCCAATGGCACGACCGAGGACCAGCTGACGGTGCTGGAACCCGGTTACTAAGCTGTAGGTGCCCGCGCTTAAAAGCACTACCAAGGACCGCCTGGCGTTGGCGGAACTCGGATACCCAGGAGGAGGCACCTAAGCCAAAGGCTCGGCCCGGAACCAGCTGACGGTGCTGGAACCAGGTGGTGGACCCGAAGGTCCACAGGAGAGGAGAGAACAGCTAGGCCGCGAGGCAGCCGCAGTTACCGAACCCCAACAGTCCTACAGGGGGAGCTGGGCCTACTGGCACTACAGAACCAGCCTTGACTACCAGTTCACGCAGCCCACATAGGAAGCTCCTAAACTGGAGGCACCCTGGAGTTGGCTAACCCGACCGCACCACGACGAGGCAAGCATAGGTGTCTCAGTGAAGTTGACACAACCCGGAAACAGCTGACGGTGCTGAAACCAGGCTTGGCACGAGGGAGTACCTGTGACAAGAACACTGCCGAGAACCAGCTGGCGGTGCTGGAACCCGGATGCGTTGCCCCAGTGTGCAAGAGCCAATGGCACGACCGAGGACCAGCTGACGGTGCTGGAACCCGGTTACTAAGCTGTAGGTGCCCGCGCTTAAAAGCACTACCAAGGACCGCCTGGCGTTGGCGGAACTCGGATACCCAGGAGGAGGCACCTAAGCCAAAGGCTCGGCCCGGAACCAGCTGACGGTGCTGGAACCAGGTGGTGGACCCGAAGGTCCACAGGAGAGGAGAGAACAGCTAGGCCGCGAGGCAGCCGCAGTTACCGAACCCCAACAGTCCTACAGGGGGAGCTGGGCCTACTGGCACTACAGAACCAGCCTTGACTACCAGTTCACGCAGCCCACATAGGAAGCTCCTAAACTGGAGGCACCCTGGAGTTGGCTAACCCGACCGCACCACGACGAGGCAAGCATAGGTGTCTCAGTGAAGTTGACACAACCCGGAAACAGCTGACGGTGCTGAAACCAGGCTTGGCACGAGGGAGTACCTGTGACAAGAACACTGCCGAGAACCAGCTGGCGGTGCTGGAACCCGGATGCGTTGCCCCAGTGTGCAAGAGCCAATGGCACGACCGAGGACCAGCTGACGGTGCTGGAACCCGGTTACTAAGCTGTAGGTGCCCGCGCTTAAAAGCACTACCAAGGACCGCCTGGCGTTGGCGGAACTCGGATACCCAGGAGGAGGCACCTAAGCCAAAGGCTCGGCCCGGAACCAGCTGACGGTGCTGGAACCAGGTGGTGGACCCGAAGGTCCACAGGAGAGGAGAGAACAGCTAGGCCGCGAGGCAGCCGCAGTTACCGAACCCCAACAGTCCTACAGGGGGAGCTGGGCCTACTGGCACTACAGAACCAGCCTTGACTACCAGTTCACGCAGCCCACATAGGAAGCTCCTAAACTGGAGGCACCCTGGAGTTGGCTAACCCGACCGCACCACGACGAGGCAAGCATAGGTGTCTCAGTGAGCTTGACACAACCCGGAAACAGCTGACGGTGCTGAAACCAGGCTTGGCACGAGGGAGTACCTGTGACAAAAACACTGCCGAGAACCAGCTGGCGGTGCTGGAACCCGGATGCGTTGCCTTGCCTATTAAAGATTGTCTTCCTAGAGCCCCAACTAGCGGTGTTGGAGCAAAGGGTAAGCAGGGGGAGATGAGTGTAGGCCGAAGCCTGCACTGGAGGCAGCTTTGTGTCTGCGTTGCGTTTGCAGGACACTTTGCCGGCTACACACTGGGGGAACAGCTGGCGTTGCTGAACCCCACTAACACAATGGCGTGTGTTTTTCTCTGTGCAGCTAGCACTTGCGGGCAAAAACTAGCGATGTTAGAGCCCGTGTTGAAGCAGGAGGAGGAGGAGAGGAGCAGAGTGTAGGCCGAAGCTTAGTTGAACCAATTTCAAAGGAAACCTTTAACCCCCCCCTCAGGTGTTACAAAGTACAAGAGACACACCTTGTGCAGTATTAATGCTGCACAAGTGAAAGGTTGCTCTATTAATTTGTCTACTTGCACACGCTGAATGAAAGACATACACAATTTACCCCATTCTACAGTCAAACTGTAGTGGATGCGTGACTTGGTTTTTTGATGAGACGCAGCACAGGTGTCCAAAATAACGCCTTGGTGCTTGGAGCAGCTTCCTGAGCGTTGTTATTTGCTGTACAGGAGTCTGCGCTCTTGTGTTATCCCTTGGCAATGCCCTGTTAGCGCTGCCCATCTTATGACATCATTTCATGTTGGCCGGTGCGGTTAACGATGGCCATAAATCCCAGACCCACAGTGTCTTTTCATAAAGCCACACTGCGGTGCTGGGATTCGTGGCCTTGAGCAGTAAATATTTTGGCCGCTCACACACGTCCTTACACCTGCTTCAGACTGGGCGGCCTCTGCTGATCCCTTCTTGCATGCCGCGGCCATGAGGCTGCACAGTCTGAAGAAGGCTGAAGGAGATGAGTTAAGACAGGCGAAGATATGCACTGCTCGTGCCCATCAATCACACCCTCGCAGTCAAAATAATTAAGACAACGAGGAGCATTTTATTCAGGCAGGGCGGACGAACAGGCGCAAGTAGCCAACCAATGATGTCAGAAGACGGGAAGCGCTACCAAGGGGGGTGCTGCGTATCATTAGAAAGGAAAGTCACACCTCAGGGACAGTGGAATGGTCTCAAAGAGACACATTTTGTACGTGTTGAGTTCCACGTGGGCAAGGAGAAAACATCAGCCACCTTGTACAAATGCAGCAGTACTGCTGTACAAGGTGGCTGTTATACATAGAAACACCTGGGGGTGGGGGCCAGGCTCCCTTCAATTTCAGTTCATGTGCCTGCGTGGCGTTTGCAGGTCACGTTGCAAGCTGCACAGCAGGGGAACAGCTGGCGGTGCTGAACCCCACTAACACATTGGCTGGTGTTTTTCTCTGTGCAGCTAGCATTTCCGGGCAAAAACTAGCGGTGTTTGAGCCCAGGGTCAGCAGGAGGAGGAGGAGAGGAGCAAAGTGTAGGCCGAAGCCTGCACTGGTGGCAGCTTTTGGTCGGTTGTGCCAGCGTGGCTTGTGCTGGACACGATGCCGGCTACACAGCGGGGGAACAGCTGGCGTTGCTGAACCCCACTAACACATTGGCTGGTGTTTTTCTCTGTGCAGCTAGCATTTCCGGGCAAAAACTAGCGGTGTTTGAGCCCAGGGTCAGCAGGAGGAGGAGGAGAGGAGCAAAGTGTAGGCCGAAGCCTGCACTGGTGGCAGCTTTTGGTCGGTTGTGCCAGCGTGGCTTGTGCTGGACACGATGCCGGCTACACAGCGGGGGAACAGCTGGCGTTGCTGAACCCCACTAACACATTGGCTGGTGTTTTTCTCTGTGCAGCTAGCATTTCCGGGCAAAAACTAGCGTTGTTAGAGCCCAGGGTCAGCAGGAGGAGGAGGAGAGGAGCAAAGTGTAGGCCGAAGCCTAGTTGAACCAATTTCAAAGGTTACCTTTAACCCCCCCTCAGGTGTTACAAAGAACAAGAGCCACTCCTTCTGCAGCATTAATGCTGCACAAGTAAAAGGTTGCTCTATTAATTTGTCTACTTGCACAAGCTGAATGCAACACGTAGACTATTTAGCCCATTATACTGTTTAACAGTAGTGGAGGCGTGACTTGTCTTTTTAAAGAAAAGCAGCACAGGTGTCGAAAACACCTTTTTGCATGGGCGCAGCTTCCTGAGCGTTGTTAGTTGCTGTACAGGAGTCTGCGCTCTTGTGATCCTTTGGCCATGCGCTGTGAGCGCTTCCTGTCTTATGACCTCATTTCATGTTGGCCGTTGCGGTTAGCGATGGACATGAATCCCAGACCCACAGTGTGTTTTTAAAAAATCACACTGCGGTGCTGGGATTCGTGCCCTGGTGCAGTAAATATGTTTGCCGCTCACACATGTCCTTACACCTGCTTCAGACTGGACGGCCTCATCTGATCCCTTATCGCCTGCCGAGGCCATGAGGACACCCAGTCTGAAGAAGGCGGAAGGAGATGAGTGAACACAGGCAAACATATGCACTGCACATGCCCATCAATCACACCCTCGCTGTCCAAAAAAATAAGACACCGAGGGGCGTTGTTTCGAGCAGGGGAGATGCACAGGCGCAGCCAGCTAACCAATGATGTCAAAAGACGGGCAGCGCTAACAAGGGTGGTGCTGCGTGTCATTACAAAGGAAAGTCACACCTCAGGGACATTGTAATGGTCTCTAATGAGACACATTTTGTACGTGTTGAGTTCCACGTGGGCAAGGAGAAAAAGTCAGCCACCTCGTACAAATGCAGCAGTACTGCTGTACAAGGTGGCTGTTATACATAGAAACACCTGTGGGTGGGGGGCAGGCTCCCTTCAATTTCAGTTCATGTGCCTGCGTGGCGTTTGCAGGTCACGTTGCAAGCTACACAGCAGGGGAACAGCTGGCGTTGCTGAACCCCACTGACACATTGACTGGTGTTTTTCTCTGTGCAGATTGCATGTCCGGGCAAAAACTAGCGGTGTTAGAGCCCAGGGTCAGCAGGAGGAGGAGGAGAGGAGCAAAGTGTAGGCCGAAGCCTGCACTGGTGGCAGCTTTTGGTCGGTTGTGCCAGCGTGGCTTGTGCTGGACACGATGCCGGCTACACAGCGGGGGAACAGCTGGCGGTGCTGAACCCCACTAACACATTGGCTGGTGTTTTTCTCTGTGCAGCTAGCATTTCCGGGCAAAAACTAGCGGTGTTTGAGCCCAGGGTCAGCAGGAGGAGTAGAGGAGCAGAGTGTAGGCCGAAGCCTAGTTGAACCAATTTCCAAGGTTACCTTTAACCCCCCCCCTCAGGTGTTGCAAGGTACAAGAGCCACACCTTGAACAGCATTAATGATGCACAAGTCAAAGGTTGCTCTATTTAATTTTGCTCCTTGCACACGCTGAATTAAACACGTACACTATTTAGCCCATTATACTGTCAAACAGTAGTGGAGGCGTGACTACTAGTCTTTTTAAGGAGACGCAGCACAGGTGTACAAATTTACACCTAGGTGCTGTGCGCAGATTCCTTACCGTTGTTATTTGCAGTACAGGAAACTGCGCTCTTGTGTTATCCCTTGGCAATACCCTGTTAGTGCAGGCCGTCTCATGACCTCATTTCATGTTGGCCGGTGCGGTTAACGATGGCCATAAATCCCAGACCCACAGTGGCTTTTCCTAAAGTCACACTGCGGTGCTGGGATTCGTGGCCTTGTGCAGTAAATATGTTCGCCGCTCACACATGTCCTTACACCTGCTTCAGACTGGGCGGCCTCAGCTGATCCCTTATCGCATGCCGCGGCCATGAGGCCGCACAGTCAGAAGAAGGCGGAAGGAGGGGAGTGAAAACAGGGGAACATATGCACTGCTCGTGCCCATCAATCACACCCTCGCAGTCAAAATATATGAGACAACGGGGGGCGTTGTGTCGGGCAGGGGGGACGCACAGGCACAGCCAGCCAACCAATGATGTCAGGAGACGGGCAGCGCTAACAATGGGGGTGCTGCGTGTCATTAAAAAGGAAAGTCACACCTCAGGGACATTGTAATGGTCTGTAATGAGACACATTTTGTACTTGTTGAGTTCCACGTGTGCAAGGAGAAAAAGTCAGCCACCTTGTACAAATGCAGCAGTACTGCTGTACAAGGTGGCTGTTATACATAGAAACACCTGGGGGGGTGGGGGGCAGGCTCCCTTCAATTTCAGTTCATGTGCCTGCGTGGCGTTTGCAGGTCACGTTGCAAGCTACACAGCAGGGGAACAGCTGGCGTTGCTGAACCCCACTGACACATTGACTGGTGTTTTTCTCTGTGCAGATTGCATGTCCGGGCAAAAACTAGCGGTGTTAGAGCCCAGGGTCAGCAGGAGGAGGAGGAGAGGAGCAAAGTGTAGGCCGAAGCCTGCACTGGTGGCAGCTTTTGTTCTGTTGTGCCAGCGTGGCTTGTGCTGGACACGTTGCCGACTACACAGCAGGGGAACAGCTGGCGGTGCTGAACCCCACTAACACATTGGCTGGTGTTTTTCTCTGTGCAGCTAGCATTTCCGGGCAAAAACTAGCGGTGTTTGAGCCCAGGGTCAGCAGGAGGAGTAGAGGAGCAGAGTGTAGGCCGAAGCCTAGTTGAACCAATTTCAAAGGTTACCTTTAACCCCCCCCTCAGGTGTTGCAAGGTACAAGAGCCACACCTTGAACAGCATTAATGATGCACAAGTCAAAGGTTGCTCTATTTAATTTTGCTCCTTGCACACGCTGAATTAAACACGTACACTATTTAGCCCATTATACTGTCAAACAGTTGTGGAGGCGTGACTTGTCTTTTTAACGAGACGCAGCACAGGTGTCAAAATTTGCACCTAGGTACTGGGCGCAGATTCCTGAGCGTTGTTATTTGCTGTACAGGAGTCTGCGCTCTTGTGTTATCCCTTGGCAATACCCTGTTAGTGCAGGCCGTCTCATGACCTCATTTCATGTTGGCCGGTGCGGTTAACGATGGCCATAAATCCCAGACCCACAGTGGCTTTTCCTAAAGTCACACTGCGGTGCTGGGATTCGTGGCCTTGTGCAGTAAATATGTTCGCCGCTCACACATGTCCTTACACCTGCTTCAGACTGGGCGGCCTCAGCTGATCCCTTATCGCATGCCGCGGCCATGAGGCCGCACAGTCAGAAGAAGGCGGAAGGAGGGGAGTGAAAACAGGGGAACATATGCACTGCTCGTGCCCATCAATCACACCCTCGCAGTCAAAATATATGAGACAACGGGGGGCGTTGTGTCGGGCAGGGGGGACGCACAGGCACAGCCAGCCAACCAATGATGTCAGGAGACGGGCAGCGCTAACAATGGGGGTGCTGCGTGTCATTACAAAGGAAAGTCACACCTCAGGGACATTGTAATGGTCTCTAATGAGACACATTTTGTACGTGTTGAGTTCCACGTGGGCAAGGAGAAAAAGTCAGCCACCTCGTACAAATGCAGCAGTACTGCTGTACAAGGTGGCTGATATACATAGAAACACCTGTGGGTGGGGGGCAGGCTCCCTTCAATTTCAGTTCATGTGCCTGCGTGGCGTTTGCAGGTCACGTTGCAAGCTACACAGCAGGGGAACAGCTGGCGTTGCTGAACCCCACTAACACATTGGCTGGTGTTTTTCTCTGTGCAGCTAGCATGTCCGGGCAGAAACTGGCGTTGTTTGAGCCCAGGGTCAGCAGGAGGAGGAGAGGAGCAAAGTGTAGGCCGAAGCCTGCACTGGTGGCAGCTTTTGGTCGGTTGTGCCAGCGTGGCTTGTGCTGGACACGATGCCGGCTACACAGCGGGGGAACAGCAGGCGGTGCTGAACCCCACTAACACATTGGCTGGTGTTTTTCTCTGTGCAGCTAGCATGTCCGGGCAGAAACTGGCGTTGTTTGAGCCCAGGGTCAGCAGGAGGAGGAGAGGAGCAAAGTGTAGGCCGAAGCCTGCACTGGTGGCAGCTTTTGGTCGGTTGTGCCAGCGTGGCTTGTGCTGGACACGTTGCCGACTACACAGCAGGGGAACAGCTGGCGGTGCTGAACCCCACTAACACATTGGCTGGTGTTTTTCTCTGTGCAGCTAGCATTTCCGGGCAAAAACTAGCGGTGTTTGAGCCCAGGGTCAGCAGGAGGAGTAGAGGAGCAGAGTGTAGGCCGAAGCCTAGTTGAACCAATTTCAAAGGTTACCTTTAACCCCCCCCTCAGGTGTTGCAAGGTACAAGAGCCACACCTTGTGCAGCATTAATGCTGCACAAGTAAAAGGTTGCTCTATTTGTTTTGCTCCTTGCACACGCTGACTAAAACACGTACACTATTTAGCCCATTATACTGTCAAACAGTTGTGGAGGCGTGACTTGTCTTTTTAACGAGACGCAGCACAGGTGTCAAAATTTGCACCTAGGTACTGGGCGCAGATTCCTGAGCGTTGTTATTTGCTGTACAGGAGTCTGCGCTATTGTGATCCCTTGGCCATGCGCTGTGAGCGCTTCCTGTCTTCTGACCTCATTTCATGTCGGCCGTTGCGGTTAGCGATGGACATGAATCCCAGACCCACAGTGTGTTTTTAAAAAATCACACTGCGGTGCTGGGATTCGTGCCCTGGTGCACTAAATATGTTTGCCGCTCACACATGTCCTTACACCTGCTTCAGACTGGGCGGCCTCATCTGATCCCTTATCGCCTGCCGCGGCCATGAGGACACCCAGTCTGAAGAAGGCGGAAGGAGATGAGTGAACACAGGCAAACATATGCACTGCACATGCCCATCAATCACACCCTCGCTGTCCAAAAAAATAAGACACCGAGGGCCGTTGTTTCGAGCAGGGGAGATGCACAGGCGCAGCCAGCTAACCAATGATGTCAAAAGACGGGCAGCGCTAACAAGGGTGGTGCTGCGTGTCATTACAAAGGAAAGTCACACCTCAGGGACATTGTAATGGTCTCTAATGAGACACATTTTGTACGTGTTGAGTTCCACGTGGGCAAGGAGAAAAAGTCAGCCACCTCGTACAAATGCAGCAGTACTGCTGTACAAGGTGGCTGATATACATAGAAACACCTGTGGGTGGGGGGCAGGCTCCCTTCAATTTCAGTTCATGTGCCTGCGTGGCGTTTGCAGGTCACGTTGCAAGCTACACAGCAGGGGAACAGCTGGCGTTGCTGAACCCCACTGACACATTGACTGGTGTTTTTCTCTGTGCAGATTGCATGTCCGGGCAGAAACTGGCGTTGTTTGAGCCCAGGGTCAGCAGGAGGAGGAGAGGAGCAAAGTGTAGGCCGAAGCCTGCACTGGTGGCAGCTTTGGTCGGTTGTGCCAGCGTGGCTTGTGCTGGACACGATGCCGGCTACACAGCGGGGGGAACAGCAGGCGGTGCTGAACCCCACTAACACATTGGCTGGTGTTTTTCTCTGTGCAGCTAGCATGTCCGGGCAGAAACTGGCGTTGTTTGAGCCCAGGGTCAGCAGGAGGAGGAGAGGAGCAAAGTGTAGGGCCGAAGCCTGCACTGGTGGCAGCTTTTGGTCGGTTGTGCCAGCGTGGCTTGTGCTGGACACGTTGCCGACTACACAGCAGGGGAACAGCTGGCGGTGCTGAACCCCACTAACACATTGGCTGGTGTTTTTCTCTGTGCAGCTAGCATTTCCGGGCAAAAACTAGCGGTGTTTGAGCCCAGGGTCAGCAGGAGGAGTAGAGGAGCAGAGTGTAGGCCGAAGCCTAGTTGAACCAATTTCAAAGGTTACCTTTAACCCCCCCCTCAGGTGTTGCAAGGTACAAGAGCCACACCTTGTGCAGCATTAATGCTGCACAAGTAAAAGGTTGCTCTATTTGTTTTGCTCCTTGCACACGCTGACTAAAACACGTACACTATTTAGCCCATTATACTGTCAAACAGTTGTGGAGGCGTGACTTGTCTTTTTAACGAGACGCAGCACAGGTGTCAAAATTTGCACCTAGGTACTGGGCGCAGATTCCTGAGCGTTGTTATTTGCTGTACAGGAGTCTGCGCTATTGTGATCCCTTGGCCATGCGCTGTGAGCGCTTCCTGTCTTCTGACCTCATTTCATGTCGGCCGTTGCGGTTAGCGATGGACATGAATCCCAGACCCACAGTGTGTTTTCAAACAATCACACTACGTGGCTGGGATTCGTGGCCTTGTGCAGTAAATAGGTTTGCCGCTTACACATGTCCTTACACCGGCTCCAGACTGGGCGGCCTCAGCTGATCCCTTATCGCCTACCACGGCCAGGAGGCCGCACAGTCTGAAGAAGGCGGAAGGAGATGAGTTAAGACAGGCGAACATATGCACTGCTCGTGCCCATAAACCACACCCTCGCTGACAAAATAAATATGACAACGAGGGGCGTTGTTTCTAGCAGGGCGGATGCACAGGCGCAGCCAGCTAACCATGATGACAAAAGACGGGGAAACGCTACCAAGGGGGGTGCTGCGTATCATTACAAAGGAAAGTCACACCTCAGGGACAGTGGAATGGTCTCAATGAGACACATTTTGTACGTGTTGAGTTCCACGTGGGCAAGGAGAAAAAGTCAGCCACCTTGTACAAATGCAGCAGTACTGCTGTACTAGGTGGCTGTTATACATAGAAACACCTGGGGGGGTGGGGCCAGGTTCCCTTTTAATTTCAGTTCCTGTGCCTGCATGGCGTTTGCAGGTCACGTTGCCGGCTACACAGCAGGGGAACAGCTGGCGTTGCTGAACCCCACTAACACATTGGCTGGTGTTTTTCTCTGTGCAGCTAGCACTTCCGGGCAAAAACTAGCGGTGTTTGAGCCCAGGGTCAGCAGGAGGAGGAGAGGAGCAGAGTGTAGGCCGAAGCCTGCACTGGTGGCAGCTTTTGTTCTGTTGTGCCAGCGTGGCTTGTGCTGGACACGTTGCCGACTACACAGCAGGGGAACAGCTGGCGGTGCTGAACCCCACTGACACATCACCTAGTGTTTTTTTCTGTGTAGACAACACTTCCAGGTGGCAACTGACAGTGTTGAAACCCAGGGAATCAAAGAGGAGCAGAGTGTAGGCCGAAGCCTGCAGTGGAGCAAGTTGAAAGGGAACCTTTAACCCCCCCCCCCAGGCATTTGTTGCTGAAAGAGCCATCTTGTACAGCAGTAATACTGCACATGGAAAATGGTGGCTCCGAAAATTATGCTCCTTGCAAACGCTGAAGTACACACTCATATAATGTGTCCCCTCACACCGTCAAACCATCCCGGAAGTGGGACTTTCCTTTGTAATGTGACACAGCACAGCCGTCATTCCAACCCCCTTGGTGCCGGGCACCACCTCCTCAACGTTGTTTGGTTCTGTCACGGAGCCCGCACTGTAATGTTATCCCTTGGCCATGCACAGTTAGCGGTGCCCGTCTTCTGACATCATGTAGGTGTCAGGCTGGCAGTGCCTGTGCGTCCAAGCTGCCCGAGATCCAACCTTGCAGTGTCATCTAATGTAGTCCCACTGCGGGCCAGGGATCCATGGGCATGCGCAGTGCATATCATCGCCTCTCACTCACCTCCTTCCTGCTTCTTCAGACTGTGCGGCGTCACGGCCGTGGCATGCTATTAGGGATCAGCTGACGCCGCCTAGTCTGAAGAAGCGTGAAGAAGGGGAGTGAGAGGCTAGTATATGCACTGCGCATGGCCATGGATACCAGGCCCACTGTGGGATCACATTAGACGACACTGCGAGGTGTGATTTCGGGCAGCGTGGACGCACAGGCGCAGCCAGGACGACAACAAATGATGTCAGAGGACGGGCAGCGCAAACTGTGCATGGCCAAGGGATAACATAACAGCGCAGGGTCCATGACGGAATCAAACAACGCTAAGGAGGCAGCGCACGGTGCCAAGGGGGTAGCAATGACGGCTGTGCTGTGTCACATTACAAAGGAAAGTCCACCTCCGGGACGGTTGGACGGTGTGAGGGGACACATTACATGAGTGTGTAGTTCAGCGTTTGCAAGGAGCATAATTTCAAGAGCGACCTTTCCCTTGTGCAGTATTAGTGCTGCACATGGTGGCTCTTTCAGTAACAAACGCCTAGGGGGGGGGGGGGACAGGTCCCCTTACATTTTAGTTGTGCCAGCGTGGCGGTCGCATGACACGTTGCCGGATACACAGCTGGGGATCAGCTGACGTTACTGAACCCCAATAACAGAGGAGCGACTGTTGACTGTGCACACAGCACTTCCAGGCACCAACTGGCGGTGTTAGAGCCCAGGGACAGCAGGAGGAGCAGATTGGAGGTATTGCCGCACACACAGCTGGGGATCAGCTGACGTTACTGAACCCCAATAACAGAGGAGCGACTGTTGACTGTGCACACAGCACTTCCAGGCACCAACTGGCGGTGTTAGAGCCCAGGGACAGCAGGAGGAGCAGATTGGAGGTATTGCCGCACACACAGCTGGGGATCAGCTGACGTTACTGAACCCCAATAACAGAGGAGCGACTGTTGACTGTGCACACAGCACTTCCAGGCACCAACTGGCGGTGTTAGAGCCCAGGGACAGCAGGAGGAGCAGAGGAACAGAGTGTAGGCCGAAGCCTGATTGGAGCAAGTTG